>NW_027481930.1:300000-405227 GCF_051107435.1 Chaetodon auriga | reverse complement strand
ATAGTTTGAAAGCAGTTGTTTTTTTGTTGTTTTTTTTGTTTTTGGATATGCTGCACTGCATTCTCACCATAATGGGACATTGTGAGTCTGTGATTAGCGAGTCTGGCAAAAGTGCTTTTGAAAAAATGTGGTCTCCATTTGCAGGCACGACTGAACTTATTGCAGGCTATATGCCATAGTATGCTAGATGTGTGCTAATTTGAGGTGAAGTTGTGGCTTTTTCATATGTGTGGAATCTACATACACTTTTGTTGATGAAATTGTGTTTGATTAGCAAGTCTTGCAAGGTTGCTTTTGGAAAAAACTGTGGTCTCCATTTGCAGGCATGACTGAACTTATTACAGGCTAATGTGCCATACAGTATGGTGGATATATGGCGGTTTGATTTTTAAGATGTAACATTATTGCTGTTTCACTTGCAGAGAATCCGTTCACTTGTATTTTCATGTGTGTTGGAATAGGTTGAAAGCAGGAGGTGTTTTTTTTTTCTTTTTTTGGATATGCTGCATTCTCACCATAATGGGACATTGTGAGTCTGGCAAAAGTGCTTTTGAAAAAATGTGGTCTCCATTTCCAGGCATGACTGAAATGGGACATTGTGAGTTGCACAGGATATGGCAATAGCAACATGAAAATGCAAGTGAATACCTGTGTGGCGGATTAAATTAGCACTTTTAACTGCCCAGTGAGAGCATGCAAAACTGTTCATTTTAAAATCTTCATTTAACCTTAGTTGGCAAAGGTCCAGTAAACACAGACATGTGAGTTGTGGCCCATTCAAAGATACCAACTCTAAATGTTCTTTTACATTTTTACAGCATAGAGTACCATACAGGAAACTGTCAGTGTGTCAGATACTGAGGACATTGTTGGGGACATGTCTTATTTCAGTGAATTGTGTCTCTGAAATGTGTGTAGTTTTACATAAATTTAGAGGGATGGTATTTTATTCCAGCATCTGCTATTCAGAATACTGATGAGGAGATTCAGAATATATATGAGTGAGGACAGACATGTACTTTGAATAGATTAAATTTGCTTCTGAAAGAGTTATCAGTGCGTCATTTGAAGAATTGTAAAAATGTATGTTTCACTCTTGCAGAAAGACATTTTGAGGCCTATTTATCAGCTTGGTCCTCCTGCCTCACAAAGTAAAGGCAGTTTGCCGTGTTCTTCTCAACATGTTGAAGGTGCAGTCTCACAGTTTGGCTTCACTGAGATACTTAATACAAATTTTTTTGTAGATGTGCAATATTTCATAACAGGGGAAGGATATCATACAAGAAGGGCTGATTCGTTGTCACTAGGTATGATGATTTAATGAAGTCGTCCTCATTGCGATGAAAGATGATTGACATAAGACAAGATAGGACTTTATTGATCCCACACCAGGTAATTTTATTATGGACTCTTAATGCACTCTGTGTCTGCAAGGCCATTTCTGTGTGGTGATTTTTTTCTCAACTATCCTCTAAATCAGTGATTCTCAACTGGTGGGTCACAGGCGGACATCAGGGTGGAACTCCGCCGCGCACGATACAGAGAGCAGAGGAGAACTGTAAACGCATGACCTCCTGTAAATAAGATAAATAAGATAAGGCTATTGAGTTTGTGTTGTATTGTGTTTAATAAAGGGACAAGGTCTGTTCTATCAGAAATGTATTCTCAAATGACTTATGTTGTGATCTGGCGCTATATAGAAAATAAAATCAAATAAAATCAACTTGACCTTCAAGGGGGGTGGCCCTCCTAATATAATGGTAGGGAACCACTGCTCTATGTATGGACCACATGTACTCAGTGAAAAAGCGCTCTCTGCCCGCTGGTGGGTGCATGTGCGCACACATGTCTGTGTGTGTGTGTGTGTGCAGGTGTCTTTGTGTACATGTGTGCGCGTGTGTGTGTGCGCGCGCACCGATCCAGAGAGCAGAGGAGAATTGTAAACATGCGACCATGTAGAGACAGAAATGACATGCCCTCCTGTAAACAAGATAAATAAGATAAGGTTATATAGTTTGTTTAATAAAAGACAAGATATAGACCTGTTCTAGACGAAAGGTATTCTCAAATGGCTTATGTTGTGAGCTGGCACTATATAGAAAATAAAATTAAATAAAATTCACTTGACCTTCAAACTGCAACCTGAATGTTCAGCCTTTTCACAGAATTCTGTCTTGGCTGATTTTTTAAAATGCAAATCATTCTATTAATTGTTATTGTTATATTTCAACAGTAAAATTAAGTCTATAGATGGGCTATGGGCCAAAGTCAGAGGTACAAAACTACTGAATAAACACTAGGTAACTACAGTTACCTCGTGTCTGTTGTTGTGACAAAACATTAAAAAAAAAAAATACATATACACACACACACACACACACACACACACACACACATACATATATACATATATACACACACACACACACACACACACACACACACACACACATACACACATATAGGCATATATATAGTATTTGAATTCCCTGTGGTCTCTGGGGAAAACATTATACCAATCTCCCTTTAAGACATATGATGTATTAACAATTCCTTATGTGTCCGTAAAAACACATTACTCCAGAAGCACAAGATAAAAGGCATTATATGTCAGCAGTCTTCTTGTCAATTTGGCATCAAAACAATCCACAAAGATAAACTGTATTTCCATACAAACAGATTTTTTTCAACTTGTCAAAATATTACCATTATCAAAATATGAATTTCAGACAGCTTCTGTGTCTGGGGATCGGACCGTCAGGGAGGACACCATGGGGTGGACCCAGGACACGCTGAAGGGATTATGTCTCTCGGCTGGCCTGGGAACGCCTTGGGATCCCTCACAGGAGCTGGTGGAAGTGGCTGTGGAGAGGGCTGTCTGTCCACTTATCCAGACCTGGATAAGTGGAAGACGACGAGACGGGAGATGAGACAATATGAATTTTAATCACAGAAATTATACTGGCATTATCATGAATATATGATATGATATGGCACATCCCTGAAGTGATTTATTAATTTACTGAGGAACATCCATGCACTGTCCAGTGCTCCCTTATTCTCATTTTAAGTTCTCATTTTTTCTTTCTCTTTTATTTTTATCGACTCTTTGGTAAACCGTTTCCATCTCAGACACACTCAAATGTGAGTGTCAATGAAGTATGGCTTGGTTTTGTTTCGCTTAAATTGGAAATGTTCCCTGCATAAAGCAAATGTTTATTTTGTGCCTCTGACACTGAGGTCATGTGATGTTGACACTGAAATCAAATGAACATGACTATTTTGGGTGAAGCTCTAATGAAGTGCCATTAGTTCTGAGTATCAAACTTCCAGTTCAGAGACACCCAACTGTTGATACTCTTGAAGGGTATCAGTGTGGCCCACATAGAATGACCAGCCAGTAAATTTTAACAAGTGTAGTTACAATATGAGACCACCAGAGAGAGCATCAACACCCTCTTTGACTGTTATTGAAAACACTAAGTACCTTCGAGAAGCGCACATTGCCTTAGACCGTTGCTGGGAAAAGTCAGAGAGAGCGATCTGGAGAGATCTCGTAGTGGAGTACATTGTTTATGGTTTTACCATTTCAAAGAAGGAGCCAAAGATTGTGAGCATGTCAACTGCCATATATTTGTGTTTGTGTTTCATTACTTGCACCGTTGTTCCCTGAAAAGCGCTGTATAAGATCTAGCTATAAGATATTATTTTGATTATTATTTTTGATAATAATGATAGTATTTATTTCTGTATTGCTTTTTTTCATTAGTCTCCTCATATTGTGGAATGACATGGAGCGAAACACAGCGATCCAGGATCCCTTTCATCTGAGAAGGGTGTGATCTTATGCTCAGCTTACTTGATCATACCTGTGGCTGCATCGGACAGAACAGATGAGCTTCATGAGATCTCTACAATACACACATTCTACGGTAGTAACACACACACACACACACACACACACACACACACACACACACACAAGAATACATAAACAAAACAAACCTTTTTTCAAATGAAATTTCCATCTCAGACACACTCAAATGGGGATGTTCATGAAGGAAAATGTGGCCTCATTTGACTTACATTGCAGTTACTGCACATACACAGCAAATACCCAGAAGGAAATATAAACTCACCAGAGGAAGCACTAATATCACTAGTCACTGTTTAAAGTGTGGCTGTTTTTATGTGCCAAACTGTCTCGGAACTAAATCTGGAGCTAAAAAACACTCAAATGCGAATGTTTATGAAGAACAGTATTGTTTAATTTGACTTATTTTTCAGTTACTGTAAAAAATGCGACAAGTGTTCAGTTTGTGCTTCTGTCGCTCATGTGATGTGATTTTGACTGAGATATCAAATGAGTGTCACCATTTAAGATTCATTTGTTTTTATGTGTCACACTGTCTCAGAATGTCAATTCCACTTTAGACACATTCAACTGTGAATATTTATGACTGACAACATGTTTCATGTTCATTTTGTGCTCCTGTCGCTCATATGTAATGATTTTGACTGTAAAATCAAATGAGCGTCACCATTTAAGATTCATTTGTTTTTATGTGTCACACTGTCTCAGAATGTCAATTTCACTTTAGAAGCATTCAACTGTGAATGTTTATGAAGGACAACATGTTTTAATTTGACTTCCTTCACAGTTTCTGTGAAAAATACAAGTTTTGATGTTGTGCTTCTGTTGCTCATGTAATATGATTTTGACTGAGATATCAAATGAGTGTCACCATTTAAGATTCATTTGTTTTTATGTGTCACACTGTCTCAGAATGTCAATTTCACTATAGAAACATTCAAATGTGAATGTTTATGAAGGACATGTTTTAATTTGACTTCCTTCACAGTTTCTGTGACAAATACAAGTGTTGATGTTGTGTCCCTGTCCCTCATGTAGTATGATTTTGACTGTAAAATCAAATGAGCGTCACCATTTAAGATTCATTTGTTTTTATGTGTCACACTGTCTCAGAATGTCAATTCCACTTTAGAAGCATTCAACTGTGAATGTTTATGAATGACAACATGTTTTAATTTGACTTCCTTTACAGTTTCTGTGAAAAATACAAGTGTTGATGTTGTGCTTCTGTTGCTCATGTAATGTGATTTTGACTGAGATATCAAATGAGTGTCACCATTTAAGATTCATTTGTTTTTATGTGTCACACTGTCTCAGAATGACAATTTTACTTGAGAAACATTCAACTGTGAATGTTCATGAATGACAACATGTTTTAATTTGACTTCCTTCACAGTTTCTGTGAAACATACAAGTGTTGATGTTGTGCTTCTGTCGCTCATGTAGTGTGATTTTGACTGTAAAACTAAATGAATGTTATCATCCAAGATTCATGTGTTTTTATGTGTCACACTGTCTCAGAATGACAATTTCACTTTAGACACATTCAACTGTGAATATTTATGACGGACAACATGTTTCATGTTCATTTTGTGCTCCTGTCGCTCATATGTAATGATTTTGACTGTAAAATGAAATGAGCGTCACCATTTAAGATTCATTTGTTTTTATGTGTCACACTGTCTCAGAATGTCAATTTCACTTTAGAAGCATTTAAATGTGAATGTTTATGAAGGACAACATGTTTTAATTTGACTTCCTTCACAGTTTCTGTGAAAAATACAAGTGTTGATGTTGTGCTTCTGTCGCTCATGTCGTGTGATTTTGACTGTAAATCTAAATGAATGTTATCATCCAAGATTCATGTGTTTTTATGTGTCACACTGTCTCAGGATGTCAATTTCACTTTAGAAGCATTCAAATGTGAATGTTTATGAATGACAACATGTTTTAATTTGACTTCCTTCACAGTTTCTGTGAAAAATACAAGTGTTGATGTTGTGCTTCTGTTGCTCATGTAATGTGATTTTAACTGAGATATCAAATGAGTGTCACCATTTAAGATTCATTTGTTTTTCTGTGTCACACTGTCTCAGAATGTCAATTCCACTTGAGAAACATTCAACTGTGAATGTTTATGAATGACAACATGTTTTAATTTCACTTCCTTCACAGTTTCTGTGAAAAATACAAGTGTTGATGTTGTGCTTCTGTTGCTCATGTAGTGTGATTTTGACTGTAAAACTAAATGAATGTTGTCATCCAATTTGTCAAACTGTCTGAGAATGACAATTCCCCTTTAGAAACATCAAGTCTTGCATGTTTTTGAAGGACAGCATGGTTTATTTTGAATTTGTGTTGATTTACTGTGAAAAGTGCAACAAGTGTTGTTTTTGTGCTTCTCTCACTCAAATGGCGTCTTTTATGCTTTACTCGCTCAAACGGCGTCTTTTATGCTTTTCTCGCTCAAACAGCGTCTTTTCTGTTTTTCTCACTCAAACAGCGTCTTTTCTGCTTTTCTCGCTCAAATAGCGTTATTCTGACTGGGAAATGACATAAATGTGATTATTTTATATTCTTTTGTTTTTATTTGTCAAACTGTCTGAGAATGACAATTCCCCTTTAGAAACATCAAGTCTTGCATGTTTTTGAAGGACAGCGTGGTTTATTTTGAATTTGTGTTGATTTACTGTGAACAGTGCAACAAGTGTTGATTTTGTGCTTCTCTCACTCAAATGGCGTCTTTTATGCTTTTCTCGCTCAAATGCGTTATTCTGACTGGGAAATGACATGAATGTGACTATTTTAGATTCATTTGTATTTATGTGTCAAACTGCCATAGAATGACATTTCCACTTTTTACGTTATCTTGTATGGCAATACAAGTCAACATGAACACATACAAATTTAACAGTAATTTAAAAGATGTCGAATTAAACGATTTTGTCCATCAAAAACATTCACATTGGAGCGTTTCAAGTGTCATTCTCATTCTAGGACACGATAACGCAATAAAAAGGGGAATCTCAAATAGTGACAATCATCTGATTTTATTTTCAAAATCGTATTGTATGAATGAGACAAGTACAACATCAACACTTGCATTATTCACAATAACTGTGAAGGAAGTCCGATTAATATATAACACATTTGAGCGAAAAAAGCAAGATAAGACGCTATTAGAGCGAGAAAAGCACAAAATGAACATATACTGCACTTTTCACACTAACTCAACACGAATTCAAAATAAACCATGCTGTCCTTCAAAAACATGCAAGAATTGATGTTTCTAAAGTGGAAATGTCATTCTATGACAGTTTGACAAATAAATACAAATGAATCTAAAATACTCATATTCTGTGATTTTCAGGTCAGAATAACGCTATTTGAGCGAGAAAAGCACAATAAGACGCTATTTGAGCGAGAAAAGCACAAAATGAACATATACTGCACTTTTCACACTAACTCCACACGAATTCAAAAGAAACCATGCTGGCCTTCAAAAACATGCAAGAATTGATGTTTCTAAAGTGGAAATGTCATTCTATGACAGTTTGACAAATAAATACAAATGAATCTAAAATACTCATATTCCGTCATTTTCAGCTCAAAATAACGCTATTTGAGCGAGAAAAGCACAAAATGAACATATACTGCACTTTTCACACTAACTCCACACGAATTCAAAAGAAACCATGCTGGCCTTCAAAAACATGCAAGAATTGATGTTTCTAAAGTGGAAATGTCATTCTATGACAGTTTGACAAATAAATACAAATGAATCTAACATACTCATATTCCGTCATTTTCAGCTCAAAATAACGCTATTTGAGCGAGAAAAGCACAAAATGAACATATACTGCACTTTTCACACTAACTCCACACGAATTCAAAAGAAACCATGCTGGCCTTCAAAAACATGCAAGAATTGATGTTTCTAAAGTGGAAATGTCATTCTATGACAGTTTGACAAATAAATACAAATGAATCTAACATACTCATATTCCGTCATTTTCAGCTCAAAATAACGCTATTTGAGCGAGAAAAGCACAAAATGAACATATACTGCACTTTTCACACTAACTCCACACGAATTCAAAAGAAACCATGCTGGCCTTCAAAAACATGCAAGAATTGATGTTTCTAAAGTGGAAATGTCATTCTATGACAGTTTGACAAATAAATACAAATGAATCTAACATACTCATATTCCGTCATTTTCAGCTCAAAATAACGCTATTTGAGCGAGAAAAGCACAAAATGAACATATACTGCACTTTTCACACTAACTCCACACGAATTCAAAAGAAACCATGCTGGCCTTCAAAAACATGCAAGAATTGATGTTTCTAAAGTGGAAATGTCATTCTATGACAGTTTGACAAATAAATACAAATGAATCTAACATACTCATATTCCGTCATTTTCAGCTCAAAATAACGCTATTTGAGCGAGAAAAGCACAAAATGAACATATACTGCACTTTTCACACTAACTCCACACGAATTCAAAAGAAACCATGCTGGCCTTCAAAAACATGCAAGAATTGATGTTTCTAAAGTGGAAATGTCACTCTATGACAGTTTGACAAATAAATACAAATGAATCTAACATACTCATATTCCGTCATTTTCAGCTCAAAATAACGCTATTTGAGCGAGAAAAGCACAAAATGAACATATACTGCACTTTTCACACTAACTCCACACGAATTCAAAAGAAACCATGCTGGCCTTCAAAAACATGCAAGAATTGATGTTTCTAAAGTGGAAATGTCATTCTATGACAGTTTGACAAATAAATACAAATGAATCTAACATACTCATATTCCGTCATTTTCAGCTCAAAATAACGCTATTTGAGCGAGAAAAGCACAAAATGAACATATACTGCACTTTTCACACTAACTCCACACGAATTCAAAAGAAACCATGCTGGCCTTCAAAAACATGCAAGAATTGATGTTTCTAAAGTGGAAATGTCACTCTATGACAGTTTGACAAATAAATACAAATGAATCTAACATACTCATATTCCGTCATTTTCAGCTCAAAATAACGCTATTTGAGCGAGAAAAGCACAAAATGAACATATACTGCACTTTTCACACTAACTCCACACGAATTCAAAAGAAACCATGCTGGCCTTCAAAAACATGCAAGAATTGATGTTTCTAAAGTGGAAATGTCATTCTATGACAGTTTGACAAATAAATACAAATGAATCTAACATACTCATATTCCGTCATTTTCAGCTCAAAATAACGCTATTTGAGCGAGAAAAGCACAAAATGAACATATACTGCACTTTTCACACTAACTCCACACGAATTCAAAAGAAACCATGCTGGCCTTCAAAAACATGCAAGAATTGATGTTTCTAAAGTGGAAATGTCATTCTATGACAGTTTGACAAATAAATACAAATGAATCTAACATACTCATATTCCGTCATTTTCAGCTCAAAATAACGCTATTTGAGCGAGAAAAGCACAAAATGAACATATACTGCACTTTTCACACTAACTCCACACGAATTCAAAAGAAACCATGCTGGCCTTCAAAAACATGCAAGAATTGATGTTTCTAAAGTGGAAATGTCACTCTATGACAGTTTGACAAATAAATACAAATGAATCTAACATACTCATATTCCGTCATTTTCAGCTCAAAATAACGCTATTTGAGCGAGAAAAGCACAAAATGAACATATACTGCACTTTTCACACTAACTCCACACGAATTCAAAAGAAACCATGCTGGCCTTCAAAAACATGCAAGAATTGATGTTTCTAAAGTGGAAATGTCATTCTATGACAGTTTGACAAATAAATACAAATGAATCTAACATACTCATATTCCGTCATTTTCAGCTCAAAATAACGCTATTTGAGCGAGAAAAGCACAAAATGAACATATACTGCACTTTTCACACTAACTCCACACGAATTCAAAAGAAACCATGCTGGCCTTCAAAAACATGCAAGAATTGATGTTTCTAAAGTGGAAATGTCATTCTATGACAGTTTGACAAATAAATACAAATGAATCTAACATACTCATATTCCGTCATTTTCAGCTCAAAATAACGCTATTTGAGCGAGAAAAGCACAAAATGAACATATACTGCACTTTTCACACTAACTCCACACGAATTCAAAAGAAACCATGCTGGCCTTCAAAAACATGCAAGAATTGATGTTTCTAAAGTGGAAATGTCATTCTATGACAGTTTGACAAATAAATACAAATGAATCTAACATACTCATATTCCGTCATTTTCAGCTCAAAATAACGCTATTTGAGCGAGAAAAGCACAAAATGAACATATACTGCACTTTTCACACTAACTCCACACGAATTCAAAAGAAACCATGCTGGCCTTCAAAAACATGCAAGAATTGATGTTTCTAAAGTGGAAATGTCACTCTATGACAGTTTGACAAATAAATACAAATGAATCTAACATACTCATATTCCGTCATTTTCAGCTCAAAATAACGCTATTTGAGCGAGAAAAGCACAAAATGAACATATACTGCACTTTTCACACTAACTCCACACGAATTCAAAAGAAACCATGCTGGCCTTCAAAAACATGCAAGAATTGATGTTTCTAAAGTGGAAATGTCATTCTATGACAGTTTGACAAATAAATACAAATGAATCTAACATACTCATATTCCGTCATTTTCAGCTCAAAATAACGCTATTTGAGCGAGAAAAGCACAAAATGAACATATACTGCACTTTTCACACTAACTCCACACGAATTCAAAAGAAACCATGCTGGCCTTCAAAAACATGCAAGAATTGATGTTTCTAAAGTGGAAATGTCATTCTATGACAGTTTGACAAATAAATACAAATGAATCTAACATACTCATATTCCGTCATTTTCAGCTCAAAATAACGCTATTTGAGCGAGAAAAGCACAAAATGAACATATACTGCACTTTTCACACTAACTCCACACGAATTCAAAAGAAACCATGCTGGCCTTCAAAAACATGCAAGAATTGATGTTTCTAAAGTGGAAATGTCATTCTATGACAGTTTGACAAATAAATACAAATGAATCTAACATACTCATATTCCGTCATTTTCAGCTCAAAATAACGCTATTTGAGCGAGAAAAGCACAAAATGAACATATACTGCACTTTTCACACTAACTCCACACGAATTCAAAAGAAACCATGCTGGCCTTCAAAAACATGCAAGAATTGATGTTTCTAAAGTGGAAATGTCATTCTATGACAGTTTGACAAATAAATACAAATGAATCTAACATACTCATATTCCGTCATTTTTCAGCTCAAATACGCTATTTGAGCGAGAAAAGCACAAAATGAACATATACTGCACTTTTCACACTAACTCCACACGAATTCAAAAGAAACCATGCTGGCCTTCAAAAACATGCAAGAATTGATGTTTCTAAAGTGGAAATGTCATTCTATGACAGTTTGACAAATAAATACAAATGAATCTAACATACTCATATTCCGTCATTTTCAGCTCAAAATAACGCTATTTGAGCGAGAAAAGCACAAAATGAACATATACTGCACTTTTCACACTAACTCCACACGAATTCAAAAGAAACCATGCTGGCCTTCAAAAACATGCAAGAATTGATGTTTCTAAAGTGGAAATGTCATTCTATGACAGTTTGACAAATAAATACAAATGAATCTAACATACTCCATATTCCGTCATTTTCAGCTCAAAATAACGCTATTTGAGCGAGAAAGCACAAAATGAACATATACTGCACTTTTCACACTAACTCCACACGAATTCAAAAGAAACCATGCTGGCCTTCAAAAACATGCAAGAATTGATGTTTCTAAAGTGGAAATGTCATTCTATGACAGTTTGACAAATAAATACAAATGAATCTAACATACTCATATTCCGTCATTTTCAGCTCAAAATAACGCTATTTGAGCGAGAAAAGCACAAAATGAACATATACTGCACTTTTCACACTAACTCCACACGAATTCAAAAGAAACCATGCTGGCCTTCAAAAACATGCAAGAATTGATGTTTCTAAAGTGGAAATGTCATTCTATGACAGTTTGACAAATAAATACAAATGAATCTAACATACTCATATTCCGTCATTTTCAGCTCAAAATAACGCTATTTGAGCGAGAAAAGCACAAAATGAACATATACTGCACTTTTCACACTAACTCCACACGAATTCAAAAGAAACCATGCTGGCCTTCAAAAACATGCAAGAATTGATGTTTCTAAAGTGGAAATGTCACTCTATGACAGTTTGACAAATAAATACAAATGAATCTAACATACTCATATTCCGTCATTTTCAGCTCAAAATAACGCTATTTGAGCGAGAAAAGCACAAAATGAACATATACTGCACTTTTCACACTAACTCCACACGAATTCAAAAGAAACCATGCTGGCCTTCAAAACCATGCAAGAATTGATGTTTCTAAAGTGGAAATGTCATTCTATGACAGTTTGACAAATAAATACAAATGAATCTAACATACTCATATTCCGTCATTTTCAGCTCAAATAACGCTATTTGAGCGAGAAAAGCACAAAATGAACATATACTGCACTTTTCACACTAACTCCACACGAATTCAAAAGAAACCATGCTGGCCTTCAAAAACATGCAAGAATTGATGTTTCTAAAGTGGAAATGTCAATCTATGACAGTTTGACAAATAAATACAAATGAATCTAACATACTCATATTCCGTCATTTCAGCTCAAAATAACGCTATTTGAGCGAGAAAAGCACAAAATGAACATATACTGCACTTTTCACACTAACTCCACACGAATTCAAAAGAAACCATGCTGGCCTTCAAAAACATGCAAGAATTGATGTTTCTAAAGTGGAAATGTCATTCTATGACAGTTTGACAAATAAATACAAATGAATCTAACATACTCATATTCCGTCATTTTCAGCTCAAAATAACGCTATTTGAGCGAGAAAAGCACAAAATGAACATATACTGCACTTTTCACACTAACTCCACACGAATTCAAAAGAAACCATGCTGGCCTTCAAAAACATGCAAGAATTGATGTTTCTAAAGTGGAAATGTCATTCTATGACAGTTTGACAAATAAATACAAATGAATCTAACATACTCATATTCCGTCATTTTCAGCTCAAAATAACGCTATTTGAGCGAGAAAAGCACAAAATGAACATATACTGCACTTTTCACACTAACTCCACACGAATTCAAAAGAAACCATGCTGGCCTTCAAAAACATGCAAGAATTGATGTTTCTAAAGTGAAATGTCATTCTATGACAGTTTGACAAATAAATACAAATGAATCTAACATACTCATATTCCGTCATTTTCAGCTCAAAATAACGCTATTTGAGCGAGAAAGCACAAAATGAACATATACTGCACTTTTCACACTAACTCCACACGAATTCAAAAGAAACCATGCTGGCCTTCAAAAACATGCAAGAATTGATGTTTCTAAAGTGGAAATGTCACTCTATGACAGTTTGACAAATAAATACAAATGAATCTAACATACTCATATTCCGTCATTTTCAGCTCAAAATAACGCTATTTGAGCGAGAAAAAGCACAAAATGAACATATACTGCACTTTTCACACTAACTCCACACGAATTCAAAAGAAACCATGCTGGCCTTCAAAAACATGCAAGAATTGATGTTTCTAAAGTGGAAATGTCATTCTATGACAGTTTGACAATAAATACAAATGAATCTAACATACTCATATTCCGTCATTTTCAGCTCAAAATAACGCTATTTGAGCGAGAAAAGCACAAAATGAACATATACTGCACTTTTCACACTAACTCCACACGAATTCAAAAGAAACCATGCTGGCCTTCAAAAACATGCAAGAATTGATGTTTCTAAAGTGGAAATGTCATTCTATGACAGTTTGACAAATAAATACAAATGAATCTAACATACTCATATTCCGTCATTTTCAGCTCAAAATAACGCTATTTGAGGCGAGAAAAGCACAAAATGAACATATACTGCACTTTTCACACTAACTCCACACGAATTCAAAAGAAACCATGCTGGCCTTCAAAAACATGCAAGAATTGATGTTTCTAAAGTGGAAATGTCACTCTATGACAGTTTGACAAATAAATACAAATGAATCTAACATACTCCATATTCCGTCATTTTCAGCTCAAAATAACGCTATTTGAGCGAGAAAAGCACAAAATGAACATATACTGCACTTTTCACACTAACTCCACACGAATTCAAAAGAAACCATGCTGGCCTTCAAAAACATGCAAGAATTGATGTTTCTAAAGTGGAAATGTCACTCTATGACAGTTTGACAAATAAATACAAATGAATCTAACATACTCATATTCCGTCATTTTCAGCTCAAAATAACGCTATTTGAGCGAGAAAAGCACAAAATGAACATATACTGCACTTTTCACACTAACTCCACACGAATTCAAAAGAAACCATGCTGGCCTTCAAAAACATGCAAGAATTGATGTTTCTAAAGTGGAAATGTCATTCTATGACAGTTTGACAAATAAATACAAATGAATCTAACATACTCATATTCCGTCATTTTCAGCTCAAAATAACGCTATTTGAGCGAGAAAAGCACAAAATGAACATATACTGCACTTTTCACACTAACTCCACACGATTCAAAAGAAACCATGCTGGCCTTCAAAAACATGCAAGAATTGATGTTTCTAAAGTGGAAATGTCATTCTATGACAGTTTGACAAATAAATACAAATGAATCTAACATACTCATATTCCGTCATTTTCAGCTCAAAATAACGCTATTTGAGCGAGAAAAGCACAAAATGAACATATACTGCACTTTTCACACTAACTCCACACGAATTCAAAAGAAACCATGCTGGCCTTCAAAAACATGCAAGAATTGATGTTTCTAAAGTGGAAATGTCACTCTATGACAGTTTGACAAATAAATACAAATGAATCTAACATACTCATATTCCGTCATTTTCAGCTCAAAATAACGCTATTTGAGCGAGAAAGCACAAAATGAACATATACTGCACTTTTCACACTAACTCCACACGAATTCAAAAGAAACCATGCTGGCCTTCAAAAACATGCAAGAATTGATGTTTCTAAAGTGGAAATGTCACTCTATGACAGTTTGACAAATAAATACAAATGAATCTAACATACTCATATTCCGTCATTTTCAGCTCAAAATAACGCTATTTGAGCGAGAAAAGCACAAAATGAACATATACTGCACTTTTCACACTAACTCCACACGAATTCAAAAGAAACCATGCTGGCCTTCAAAAACATGCAAGAATTGATGTTTCTAAAGTGGAAATGTCATTCTATGACAGTTTGACAAATAAATACAAATGAATCTAACATACTCATATTCCGTCATTTTCAGCTCAAAATAACGCTATTTGAGCGAGAAAAGCACAAAAGAACATATACTGCACTTTTCACACTAACTCCACACGAATTCAAAAGAAACCATGCTGGCCTTCAAAAACATGCAAGAATTGATGTTTCTAAAGTGGAAATGTCATTCTATTGACAGTTGACAAATAAATACAAATGAATCTAACATACTCATATTCCGTCATTTTCAGCTCAAAATAACGCTATTTGAGCGAGAAAAGCACAAAATGAACATATACTGCACTTTTCACACTAACTCCACACGAATTCAAAAGAAACCATGCTGGCCTTCAAAAACATGCAAGAATTGATGTTTCTAAAGTGGAAATGTCACTCTATGACAGTTTGACAAATAAATACAAATGAATCTAACATACTCATATTCCGTCATTTTCAGCTCAAAATAACGCTATTTGAGCGAGAAAAGCACAAAATGAACATATACTGCACTTTTCACACTAACTCCACACGAATTCAAAAGAAACCATGCTGGCCTTCAAAAACATGCAAGAATTGATGTTTCTAAAGTGGAAATGTCACTCTATGACAGTTTGACAAATAAATACAAATGAATCTAACATACTCATATTCCGTCATTTTCAGCTCAAAATAACGCTATTTGAGCGAGAAAAGCACAAATGAACATATACTGCACTTTTCACACTAACTCCACACGAATTCAAAAGAAACCATGCTGGCCTTCAAAAACATGCAAGAATTGATGTTTCTAAAGTGGAAATGTCACTCTATGACAGTTTGACAAATAAATACAAATGAATCTAACATACTCATATTCCGTCATTTTCAGCTCAAAAATAACGCTATTTGAGCGAGAAAAGCACAAAATGAACATATACTGCACTTTTCACACTAACTCCACACGAATTCAAAAGAAACCATGCTGGCCTTCAAAAACATGCAAGAATTGATGTTTCTAAAGTGGAAATGTCATTCTATGACAGTTTGACAAATAAATACAAATGAATCTAACATACTCATATTCCGTCATTTTCAGCTCAAAATAACGCTATTTGAGCGAGAAAAGCACAAAATGAACATATACTGCACTTTTCACACTAACTCCACACGAATTCAAAAGAAACCATGCTGGCCTTCAAAAACATGCAAGAATTGATGTTTCTAAAGTGGAAATGTCATTCTATGACAGTTTGACAAATAAATACAAATGAATCTAACATACTCATATTCCGTCATTTTCAGCTCAAATAACGCTATTTGAGCGAGAAAAGCACAAAATGAACATATACTGCACTTTTCACACTAACTCCACACGAATTCAAAAGAAACCATGCTGGCCTTCAAAAACATGCAAGAATTGATGTTTCTAAAGTGGAAATGTCATTCTATGACAGTTTGACAAATAAATACAAATGAATCTAACATACTCATATTCCGTCATTTTCAGCTCAAAATAACGCTATTTGAGCGAGAAAAGCACAAAATGAACATATACTGCACTTTTCACACTAACTCCACACGAATTCAAAAGAAACCATGCTGGCCTTCAAAAACATGCAAGAATTGATGTTTCTAAAGTGGGAAATGTCACTCTATGACAGTTTGACAAATAAATACAAATGAATCTAACATACTCATATTCCGTCATTTTCAGCTCAAAATAACGCTATTTGAGCGAGAAAAGCACAAAATGAACATATACTGCACTTTTCACACTAACTCCACACGAATTCAAAAGAAACCATGCTGGCTTCAAAAACATGCAAGAATTGATGTTTCTAAAGTGGAAATGTCATTCTATGACAGTTTGACAAATAAATACAAATGAATCTAACATACTCATATTCCGTCATTTTCAGCTCAAAATAACGCTATTTGAGCGAGAAAAGCACAAAATGAACATATACTGCACTTTTCACACTAACTCCACACGAATTCAAAAGAAACCATGCTGGCCTTCAAAAACATGCAAGAATTGATGTTTCTAAAGTGGAAATGTCATTCTATGACAGTTTGACAAATAAATACAAATGAATCTAACATACTCATATTCCGTCATTTTCAGCTCAAAATAACGCTATTTGAGCGAGAAAAGCACAAAATGAACATATACTGCACTTTTCACACTAACTCCACACGAATTCAAAAGAAACCATGCTGGCCTTCAAAAACATGCAAGAATTGATGTTTCTAAAGTGGAAATGTCATTCTATGACAGTTTGACAAATAAATACAAATGAATCTAACATACTCATATTCCGTCATTTTCAGCTCAAAATAACGCTATTTGAGCGAGAAAAGCACAAAATGAACATATACTGCACTTTTCACACTAACTCCACACGAATTCAAAAGAAACCATGCTGGCCTTCAAAACATGCAAGAATTGATGTTTCTAAAGTGGAAATGTCACTCTATGACAGTTTGACAAATAAATACAAATGAATCTAACATACTCATATTCCGTCATTTTCAGCTCAAAATAACGCTATTTGAGCGAGAAAAGCACAAAATGAACATATACTGCACTTTTCACACTAACTCCACACGAATTCAAAAGAAACCATGCCTGGCCTTCAAAAACATGCAAGAATTGATGTTTCTAAAGTGGAAATGTCACTCTATGACAGTTTGACAAATAAATACAAATGATCTAACATACTCATATTCCGTCATTTTCAGCTCAAAATAACGCTATTTGAGCGAGAAAAGCACAAATGAACATATACTGCACTTTTCACACTAACTCCACACGAATTCAAAAGAAACCATGCTGGCCTTCAAAAACATGCAAGAATTGATGTTTCTAAAGTGGAAATGTCATTCTATGACAGTTTGACAAATAAATACAAATGAATCTAACATACTCATATTCCGTCATTTTCAGCTCAAAATAACGCTATTTGAGCGAGAAAAGCACAAAATGAACATATACTGCACTTTCACACTAACTCCACACGAATTCAAAAGAAACCATGCTGGCCTTCAAAAACATGCAAGAATTGATGTTTCTAAAGTGGAAATGTCATTCTATGACAGTTTGACAAATAAATACAAATGAATCTAACATACTCATATTCCGTCATTTTCAGCTCAAAATAACGCTATTTGAGCGAGAAAAGCACAAAATGAACATATACTGCACTTTTCACACTAACTCCACACGAATTCAAAAGAAACCATGCTGGCCTTCAAAAACATGCAAGAATTGATGTTTCTAAAGTGGAAATGTCACTCTATGACAGTTTGACAAATAAATACAAATGAATCTAACATACTCATATTCCGTCATTTTCAGCTCAAAATAACGCTATTTGAGCGAGAAAAGCACAAAATGAACATATACTGCACTTTTCACACTAACTCCACACGAATTCAAAAGAACCCATGCTGGCCTTCAAAAACATGCAAGAATTGATGTTTCTAAAGTGGAAATGTCATTCTATGACAGTTTGAACAAATAAATACAAATGAATCTAACATACTCATATTCCGTCATTTTCAGCTCAAAATAACGCTATTTGAGCGAGAAAAGCACAAAATGAACATATACTGCACTTTTCACACTAACTCCACACGAATTCAAAAGAAACCATGCTGGCCTTCAAAAACATGCAAGAATTGATGTTTCTAAAGTGGAAATGTCATTCTATGACAGTTTGACAAATAAATACAAATGAATCTAACATACTCATATTCCGTCATTTTCAGCTCAAAATAACGCTATTTGAGCGAGAAAAGCACAAAATGAACATATACTGCACTTTTCACACTAACTCCACACGAATTCAAAAGAAACCATGCTGGCCTTCAAAAACATGCAAGAATTGATGTTTCTAAAGTGGAATTGTCACTCTATGACAGTTGGACAAATAAATACAAATGAATCTAACATACTCATATTCCGTCATTTTCAGCTCAAAATAACGCTATTTGAGCGAGAAAAGCACAAAATGAACATATACTGCACTTTTCACACTAACTCCACACGAATTCAAAAGAAACCATGCTGGCCTTCAAAACATGCAAGAATTGATGTTTCTAAAGTGGAAATGTCATTCTATGACAGTTTGACAAATAAATACAAATGAATCTAACATACTCATATTCCGTCATTTTCAGCTCAAAATAACGCTTTTTGAGCGAGAAAAAAGCACAAATGAAAATATACTGCACTTTTCACACTAACTCCACACGAATTCAAAAGAAACCATGCTGGCCTTCAAAAACATGCAAGAATTGATGTTTCTAAAGTGGAAATGTCACTCTATGACAGTTTGACAAATAAATACAAATGAATCTAACATACTCATATTCCGTCATTTTCAGCTCAAAATAACGCTATTTGAGCGAGAAAAGCACAAAATGAACATATACTGCACTTTTCACACTAACTCCACACGAATTCAAAAGAAACCATGCTGGCCTTCAAAAACATGCAAGAATTGATGTTTCTAAAGTGGAAATGTCACTCTATGACAGTTTGACAAATAAATACAAATGAATCTAACATACTCATATTCCGTCATTTTCAGCTCAAAATAACGCTATTTGAGCGAGAAAAGCACAAAATGAACATATACTGCACTTTTCACACTAACTCCACACGAATTCAAAAGAAACCATGCTGGCCTTCAAAAACATGCAAGAATTGATGTTTCTAAAGTGGAAATGTCATTCTATGACAGTTTGACAAATAAATACAAATGAATCTAACATACTCATATTCCGTCATTTTCAGCTCAAAATAACGCTATTTGAGCGAGAAAAGCACAGAAATGAACATATACTGCACTTTTCACACTAACTCCACACGAATTCAAAAGAAACCATGCTGGCCTTCAAAACATGCAAGAATTGATGTTTCTAAAGTGGAAATGTCACTCTATGACAGTTTGACAAATAAATACAAATGAATCTAACATACTCATATTCCGTCATTTTCAGCTCAAAATAACGCTATTTGAGCGAGAAAAGCACAAAATGAACATATACTGCACTTTTCACACTAACTCCACACGAATTCAAAAGAAACCATGCTGGCCTTCAAAAACATGCAAGAATTGATGTTCTAAAGTGGAAATGTCACTCTATGACAGTTTGACAAATAAATACAAATGAATCTAACATACTCATATTCCGTCATTTTCAGCTCAAAATAACGCTATTTGAGCGAGAAAGCACAAAATGAACATATACTGCACTTTTCACACTAACTCCACACGAATCAAAAGAAACCATGCTGGCCTTCAAAAACATGCAAGAATTGATGTTTCTAAAGTGGAAATGTCACTCTATGACAGTTTGACAAATAAATACAAATGAATCTAACATACTCATATTCCGTCATTTTCAGCTCAAAATAACGCTATTTGAGCGAGAAAAGCACAAAATGAACATATACTGCACTTTTCACACGTAACTCCACACGAATTCAAAAGAAACCATGCTGGCCTTCAAAAACATGCAAGAATTGATGTTTCAAAATGGGAATGTCACTCTATGACAGTTTGACAAATAAATACAAATGAATCTAACATACTCATATTCCGTCATTTTCAGCTCAAAATAACGCTATTTGAGCGAGAAAAGCACAAAATGAACATATACTGCACTTTTCACACTAACTCCACACGAATTCAAAAGAAACCATGCTGCCTTCAAAAACATGCAAGAATTGATGTTTCTAAAGTGGAAAGGTCATTCTATGACAGTTTGACAAATAAATACAAATGAATCTAACATACTCATATTCCGTCATTTTCAGCTCAAAATAACGCTATTTGAGCGAGAAAAGCACAAAATGAACATATACTGCACTTTTCACACTAACTCCACACGAATTCAAATGAACCATGCTGGCCTTCAAAAACATGCAAGAATTGATGTTTCTAAAGTGGAAATGTCATTCTATGACAGTTTGACAAATAAATACAAATGAATCTAACATACTCATATTCCGTCATTTTCAGCTCAAAATAACGCTATTTGAGCGAGAAAAGCACAAAATGAACATATACTGCACTTTTCACACTAACTCCACACGAATTCAAAAGAAACCATGCTGGCCTTCAAAAACATGCAAGAATTGATGTTTCTAAAGTGAAATGTCATTCTATGACAGTTTGACAAATAAATACAAATGAATCTAACATACTCATATTCCGTCATTTTCAGCTCAAAATAACGCTATTTGAGCGAGAAAAGCACAAAATGAACATATACTGCACTTTTCACACTAACTCCACGAATTCAAAAGAAACCATGCTGGCCTTCAAAAACATGCAAGAATTGATGTTTCTAAAGTGGAAATGTCACTCTATGACAGTTTGACAAATAAATACAAATGAATCTAACATACTCATATTCCGTCATTTTCAGCTCAAAATAACGCTATTTGAGCGAGAAAAGCACAAAATGAACATATACTGCACTTTTCACACTAACTCCACACGAATTCAAAAGAAACCATGCTGGCCTTCAAAAACATGCAAGAATTGATGTTTCTAAAGTGGAAATGTCATTCTATGACAGTTTGACAAATAAATACAAATGAATCTAACATACTCATATTCCGTCATTTTCAGCTCAAAATAACGCTATTTGAGCGAGAAAAGCACAAAATGAACATATACTGCACTTTTCACACTAACTCCACACGAATTCAAAAGAAACCATGCTGGCCTTCAAAAACATGCAAGAATTGATGTTTCTAAAGTGGAAATGTCACTCTATGACAGTTTGACAAATAAATACAAATGAATCTAACATACTCATATTCCGTCATTTTCAGCTCAAAATAACGCTATTTGAGCGAGAAAAGCACAAAATGAACATATACTGCACTTTTCACACTAACTCCAACGAATTCAAAGAAACCATGCTGGCCTTCAAAAACATGCAAGAATTGATGTTTCTAAAGTGGAAATGTCATTCTATGACAGTTTGACAAATAAATACAAATGAATCTAACATACTCATATTCCGTCATTTTCAGCTCAAAATAACGCTATTTGAGCGAGAAAAGCACAAAATGAACATATACTGCACTTTTCACACTAACTCCACACGAATTCAAAAGAAACCATGCTGGCCTTCAAATACATGCAAGAATTGATGTTTCTAAAGTGGAAATGTCACTCTATGACAGTTTGACAAATAAATACAAATGAATCTAACATACTCATATTCCGTCATTTTCAGCTCAAAATAACGCTATTTGAGCGAGAAAAGCACAAAATGAACATATACTGCACTTTTCACACTAACTCCACACGAATTCAAAAGAAACCATGCTGGCCTTCAAAAACATGCAAGAATTGATGTTTCTAAAGTGGAAATGTCATTCTATGACAGTTTGACAAATAAATACAAATGAATCTAACATACTCATATTCCGTCATTTTCAGCTCAAAATAACGCTATTTGAGCGAGGAAAAGCACAAAATGAACATATACTGCACTTTTCACACTAACTCCACACGAATTCAAAAGAAACCATGCTGGCCTTCAAAAACATGCAAGAATTGATGTTTCTAAAGTGGAAATGTCATTCTATGACAGTTTGACAAATAAATACAAATGAATCTAACATACTCATATTCCGTCATTTTCAGCTCAAAATAACGCTATTTGAGCGAGAAAAGCACAAAATGAACATATACTGCACTTTTCACACTAACTCCAAACGAATTCAAAAGAAACCATGCTGGCCTTCAAAAACATGCAAGAATTGATGTTTCTAAAGTGGAAATGTCATTCTATGACAGTTTGACAAATAAATACAAATGAATCTAACATACTCATATTCCGTCATTTTCAGCTCAAAATAACGCTATTTGAGCGAGAAAAGCACAAAATGAACATATACTGCACTTTTCACACTAACTCCACACGAATTCAAAAGAAACCATGCTGGCCTTCAAAAACATGCAAGAATTGATGTTTCTAAAGTGGAAATGTCACTCTATGACAGTTTGACAAATAAATACAAATGAATCTAACATACTCATATTCCGTCATTTTCAGCTCAAAATAACGCTATTTGAGCGAGAAAAGCACAAAATGAACATATACTGCACTTTTCACACTAACTCCACACGAATTCAAAAGAAACCATGCTGGCCTTCAAAAACATGCAAGAATTGATGTTTCTAAAGTGGAAATGTCATTCTATGACAGTTTGACAAATAAATACAAATGAATCTAACATACTCATATTCCGTCATTTTCAGCTCAAAATAACGCTATTTGAGCGAGAAAGCACAAAATGAACATATACTGCACTTTTCACACTAACTCCACACGAATTCAAAAGAAACCATGCTGGCCTTCAAAAACATGCAAGAATTGATGTTTCTAAAGTGGAAATGTCATTCTATGACAGTTTGACAAATAAATACAAATGAATCTAACATACTCATATTCCGTCATTTTCAGCTCAAAATAACGCTATTTGAGCGAGAAAAGCACAAAATGAACATATACTGCACTTTTCACACTAACTCCACACGAATTCAAAAGAAACCATGCTGGCCTTCAAAAACATGCAAGAATTGATGTTTCTAAAGTGGAAATGTCATTCTATGACAGTTTGACAAATAAATACAAATGAATCTAACATACTCATATTCCGTCATTTTCAGCTCAAAATAACGCTATTTGAGCGAGAAAAGCACAAAATGAACATATACTGCACTTTTCACACTAACTCCACACGAATTCAAAAGAAACCATGCTGGCCTTCAAAAACATGCAAGAATTGATGTTTCTAAAGTGGAAATGTCACTCTATGACAGTTTGACAAATAAATACAAATGAATCTAACATACTCATATTCCGTCATTTTCAGCTCAAAATAACGCTATTTGAGCGAGAAAAGCACAAAATGAACATATACTGCACTTTTCACACTAACTCCACACGAATTCAAAAGAAACCATGCTGGCCTTCAAAAACATGCAAGAATTGATGTTTCTAAAGTGGAAATGTCACTCTATGACAGTTTGACAAATAAATACAAATGAATCTAACATACTCATATTCGTCATTTTCAGCTCAAAATAACGCTATTTGAGCGAGAAAAGCACAAAATGAACATATACTGCACTTTTCACACTAACTCCACACGAATTCAAAAGAAACCATGCTGGCCTTCAAAAACATGCAAGAATTGATGTTTCTAAAGTGGAAATGTCACTCTATGACAGTTTGACAAATAAATACAAATGAATCTAACATACTCATATTCCGTCATTTTCAGCTCAAAATAACGCTATTTGAGCGAGAAAAGCACAAAATGAACATATACTGCACTTTTCACACTAACTCCACACGAATTCAAAAGAAACCATGCTGGCCTTCAAAAACATGCAAGAATTGATGTTTCTAAAGTGGAAATGTCATTCTATGACAGTTTGACAAATAAATACAAATGAATCTAACATACTCATATTCCGTCATTTTCAGCTCAAAATAACGCTATTTGAGCGAGAAAAGCACAAAATGAACATATACTGCACTTTTCACACTAACTCCACACGAATTCAAAAGAAACCATGCTGGCCTTCAAAAACATGCAAGAATTGATGTTTCTAAAGTGGAAATGTCATTCTATGACAGTTTGACAAATAAATACAAATGAATCTAACATACTCATATTCCGTCATTTTCAGCTCAAAATAACGCTATTTGAGCGAGAAAAGCACAAAATGAACATATACTGCACTTTTCACACTAACTCCACACGAATTCAAAAGAAACCATGCTGGCCTTCAAAAACATGCAAGAATTGATGTTTCTAAAGTGGAAATGTCATTCTATGACAGTTTGACAAATAAATACAAATGAATCTAACATACTCATATTCCGTCATTTTCAGCTCAAAATAACGCTATTTGAGCGAGAAAAGCACAAAATGAACATATACTGCACTTTTCACACTAACTCCACACGAATTCAAAAGAAACCATGCTGGCCTTCAAAAACATGCAAGAATTGATGTTTCTAAAGTGGAAATGTCACTCTATGACAGTTTGACAAATAAATACAAATGAATCTAACATACTCATATTCCGTCATTTTCAGCTCAAAATAACGCTATTTGAGCGAGAAAAGCACAAAATGAACATATACTGCACTTTTCACACTAACTCCACACGAATTCAAAAGAAACCATGCTGGCCTTCAAAACATGCAAGAATTGATGTTTCTAAAGTGGAAATGTCATCTATGACAGTTTGACAAATAAATACAAATGAATCTAACATACTCATATTCCGTCATTTTCAGCTCAAAATAACGCTATTTGAGCGAGAAAAGCACAAAATGAACATATACTGCACTTTTCACACTAACTCCACACGAATTCAAAAGAAACCATGCTGGCCTTCAAAAACATGCAAGAATTGATGTTTCTAAAGTGGAAATGTCACTCTATGACAGTTTGACAAATAAATACAAATGAATCTAACATACTCATATTCCGTCATTTTCAGCTCAAAATAACGCTATTTGAGCGAGAAAAGCACAAAATGAACATATACTGCACTTTTCACACTAACTCCACACGAATTCAAAAGAAACCATGCTGGCCTTCAAAAACATGCAAGAATTGATGTTTCTAAAGTGGAAATGTCATTCTATGACAGTTTGACAAATAAATACAAATGAATCTAACATACTCATATTCCGTCATTTTCAGCTCAAAATAACGCTATTTGAGCGAGAAAAGCACAAAATGAACATATACTGCACTTTTCACACTAACTCCACACGAATTCAAAAGAAACCATGCTGGCCTTCAAAAACATGCAAGAATTGATGTTTCTAAAGTGGAAATGTCACTCTATGACAGTTTGACAAATAAATACAAATGAATCTAACATACTCATATTCCGTCATTTTCAGCTCAAAATAACGCTATTTGAGCGAGAAAAGCACAAAATGAACATATACTGCACTTTTCACACTAACTCCACACGAATTCAAAAGAAACCATGCTGGCCTTCAAAACATGCAAGAATTGATGTTTCTAAAGTGGAAATGTCACTCTATGACAGTTTGACAAATAAATACAAATGAATCTAACATACTCATATTCCGTCATTTTCAGCTCAAAATAACGCTATTTGAGCGAGAAAAGCACAAAATGAACATATACTGCACTTTTCACACTAACTCCACACGAATTCAAAAGAACCATGCTGGCCTTCAAAAACATGCAAGAATTGATGTTTCTAAAGTGGAAATGTCACTCTATGACAGTTTGACAAATAAATACAAATGAATCTAACATACTCATATTCCGTCATTTTCAGCTCAAAATAACGCTATTTGAGCGAGAAAAGCACAAAATGAACATATACTGCACTTTTCACACTAACTCCACACGAATTCAAAAGAAACCATGCTGGCCTTCAAAAACATGCAAGAATTGATGTTTCTAAAGTGGAAATGTCACTCTATGACAGTTTGACAAATAAATACAAATGAATCTAACATACTCATATTCCGTCATTTTCAGCTCAAAATAACGCTATTTGAGCGAGAAAAGCACAAAATGAACATATACTGCACTTTTCACACTAACTCCACACGAATTCAAAAGAAACCATGCTGGCCTTCAAAAACATGCAAGAATTGATGTTTCTAAAGTGGAAATGTCACTCTATGACAGTTTGACAAATAAATACAAATGAATCTAACATACTCATATTCCGTCATTTTCAGCTCAAAATAACGCTATTTGAGCGAGAAAAGCACAAAATGAACATATACTGCACTTTTCACACTAACTCCACACGAATTCAAAAGAAACCATGCTGGCCTTCAAAAACATGCAAGAATTGATGTTTCTAAAGTGGAAATGTCACTCTATGACAGTTTGACAAATAAATACAAATGAATCTAACATACTCATATTCCGTCATTTTCAGCTCAAAATAACGCTATTTGAGCGAGAAAAGCACAAAATGAACATATACTGCACTTTTCACACTAACTCCACACGAATTCAAAAGAAACCATGCTGGCCTTCAAAAACATGCAAGAATTGATGTTTCTAAAGTGGAAATGTCACTCTATGACAGTTTGACAAATAAATACAAATGAATCTAACATACTCATATTCCGTCATTTTCAGCTCAAAATAACGCTATTTGAGCGAGAAAAGCACAAAATGAACATATACTGCACTTTTCACACTAACTCCACACGAATTCAAAAGAAACCATGCTGGCCTTCAAAAACATGCAAGAATTGATGTTTCTAAAGTGGAAATGTCACTCTATGACAGTTTGACAAATAAATACAAATGAATCTAACATACTCATATTCCGTCATTTTCAGCTCAAAATAACGCTATTTGAGCGAGAGAAAAGCACAAAATGAACATATACTGCACTTTTCACACTAACTCCACACGAATTCAAAAGAAACCATGCTGGCCTTCAAAACATGCAAGAATTGATGTTTCTAAAGTGGAAATGTCACTCTATGACAGTTTGACAAATAAATACAAATGAATCTAACATACTCATATTCCGTCATTTTCAGCTCAAAATAACGCTATTTGAGCGAGAAAAGCACAAAATGAACATATACTGCACTTTTCACACTAACTCCACACGAATTCAAAAGAAACCATGCTGGCCTTCAAAAACATGCAAGAATTGATGTTTCTAAAGTGGAAATGTCACTCTATGACAGTTTGACAAATAAATACAAATGAATCTAACATACTCATATTCCGTCATTTTCAGCTCAAAATAACGCTATTTGAGCGAGAAAAGCACAAAATGAACATATACTGCACTTTTCACACTAACTCC
Organism: Chaetodon auriga; assembly: GCF_051107435.1. NCBI lineage: Eukaryota > Metazoa > Chordata > Actinopteri > Chaetodontiformes > Chaetodontidae > Chaetodon > Chaetodon auriga. The sequence continues at coordinate 377,101 of NW_027481930.1, read as the reverse complement.
ACACGAATTCAAAAGAAACCATGCTGGCCTTCAAAAACATGCAAGAATTGATGTTTCTAAAGTGGAAATGTCATTCTATGACAGTTTGACAAATAAATACAAATGAATCTAACATACTCATATTCCGTCATTTTCAGCTCAAAATAACGCTATTTGAGCGAGAAAAGCACAAAATGAACATATACTGCACTTTTCACACTAACTCCACACGAATTCAAAAGAAACCATGCTGGCCTTCAAAAACATGCAAGAATTGATGTTTCTAAAGTGGAAATGTCACTCTATGACAGTTTGACAAATAAATACAAATGAATCTAACATACTCATATTCCGTCATTTTCAGCTCAAAATAACGCTATTTGAGCGAGAAAAGCACAAAATGAACATATACTGCACTTTTCACACTAACTCCACACGAATTCAAAAGAAACCATGCTGGCCTTCAAAAACATGCAAGAATTGATGTTTCTAAAGTGGAAATGTCACTCTATGACAGTTTGACAAATAAATACAAATGAATCTAACATACTCATATTCCGTCATTTTCAGCTCAAAATAACGCTATTTGAGCGAGAAAAGCACAAAATGAACATATACTGCACTTTTCACACTAACTCCACACGAATTCAAAAGAAACCATGCTGGCCTTCAAAAACATGCAAGAATTGATGTTTCTAAAGTGGAAATGTCACTCTATGACAGTTTGACAAATAAATACAAATGAATCTAACATACTCATATTCCGTCATTTTCAGCTCAAAATAACGCTATTTGAGCGAGAAAAGCACAAAATGAACATATACTGCACTTTTCACACTAACTCCACACGAATTCAAAAGAAACCATGCTGGCCTTCAAAAACATGCAAGAATTGATGTTTCTAAAGTGGAAATGTCACTCTATGACAGTTTGACAAATAAATACAAATGAATCTAACATACTCATATTCCGTCATTTTCAGCTCAAAATAACGCTATTTGAGCGAGAAAAGCACAAAATGAACATATACTGCACTTTTCACACTAACTCCACACGAATTCAAAAGAAACCATGCTGGCCTTCAAAAACATGCAAGAATTGATGTTTCTAAAGTGGAAATGTCACTCTATGACAGTTTGACAATAAATACAAATGAATCTAACATACTCATATTCCGTCATTTTCAGCTCAAAATAACGCTATTTGAGCGAGAAAAGCACAAAATGAACATATACTGCACTTTTCACACTAACTCCACACGAATTCAAAAGAAACCATGCTGGCCTTCAAAAACATGCAAGAATTGATGTTTCTAAAGTGGAAATGTCACTCTATGACAGTTTGACAAATAAATACAAATGAATCTAACATACTCATATTCCGTCATTTTCAGCTCAAAATAACGCTATTTGAGCGAGAAAAGCACAAAATGAACATATACTGCACTTTTCACACTAACTCCACACGAATTCAAAAGAAACCATGCTGGCCTTCAAAAACATGCAAGAATTGATGTTTCTAAAGTGGAAATGTCACTCTATGACAGTTTGACAAATAAATACAAATGAATCTAACATACTCATATTCCGTCATTTTCAGCTCAAAATAACGCTATTTGAGCGAGAAAAGCACAAAATGAACATATACTGCACTTTTCACACTAACTCCACACGAATTCAAAGAAACCATGCTGGCCTTCAAAAACATGCAAGAATTGATGTTTCTAAAGTGGAAATGTCACTCTATGACAGTTTGACAAATAAATACAAATGAATCTAACATACTCATATTCCGTCATTTTCAGCTCAAAATAACGCTATTTGAGCGAGAAAAGCACAAAATGAACATATACTGCACTTTTCACACTAACTCCACACGAATTCAAAAGAAACCATGCTGGCCTTCAAAAACATGCAAGAATTGATGTTTCTAAAGTGGAAATGTCATTCTATGACAGTTTGACAAATAAATACAAATGAATCTAACATACTCATATTCCGTCATTTTCAGCTCAAAATAACGCTATTTGAGCGAGAAAAGCACAAAATGAACATATACTGCACTTTTCACACTAACTCCACACGAATTCAAAAGAAACCATGCTGGCCTTCAAAAACATGCAAGAATTGATGTTTCTAAAGTGGAAATGTCACTCTATGACAGTTTGACAAATAAATACAAATGAATCTAACATACTCATATTCCGTCATTTTCAGCTCAAAATAACGCTATTTGAGCGAGAAAAGCACAAAATGAACATATACTGCACTTTTCACACTAACTCACACGAATTCAAAAGAAACCATGCTGGCCTTCAAAAACATGCAAGAATTGATGTTTCTAAAGTGGAAATGTCACTCTATGACAGTTTGACAAATAAATACAAATGAATCTAACATACTCATATTCCGTCATTTTCAGCTCAAAATAACGCTATTTGAGCGAGAAAAGCACAAAATGAACATATACTGCACTTTTCACACTAACTCCACACGATTCAAAAGAAACCATGCTGGCCTTCAAAAACATGCAAGAATTGATGTTTCTAAAGTGGAAATGTCACTCTATGACAGTTTGACAAATAAATACAAATGAATCTAACATACTCATATTCCGTCATTTTCAGCTCAAAATAACGCTATTTGAGCGAGAAAAGCACAAAATGAACATATACTGCACTTTTCACACTAACTCCACACGAATTCAAAAGAACCATGCTGGCCTTCAAAAACATGCAAGAATTGATGTTTCTAAAGTGGAAATGTCACTCTATGACAGTTTGACAAATAAATACAAATGAATCTAACATACTCATATTCCGTCATTTTCAGCTCAAAATAACGCTATTTGAGCGAGGAAAAGCACAAAATGAACATATACTGCACTTTTCACACTAACTCCACACGAATTCAAAAGAAACCATGCTGGCCTTCAAAAACATGCAAGAATTGATGTTTCTAAAGTGGAAATGTCATTCTATGACAGTTTGACAAATAAATACAAATGAATCTAACATACTCATATTCCGTCATTTTCAGCTCAAAATAACGCTATTTGAGCGAGAAAAGCACAAAATGAACATATACTGCACTTTTCACACTAACTCCACACGAATTCAAAAGAAACCATGCTGGCCTTCAAAAACATGCAAGAATTGATGTTTCTAAAGTGGAAATGTCATTCTATGACAGTTTGACAAATAAATACAAATGAATCTAACATACTCATATTCCGTCATTTTCAGCTCAAAATAACGCTATTTGAGCGAGAAAAGCACAAAATGAACATATACTGCACTTTTCACACTAACTCCACACGAATTCAAAAGAAACCATGCTGGCCTTCAAAAACATGCAAGAATTGATGTTTCTAAAGTGGAAATGTCACTCTATGACAGTTTGACAAATAAATACAAATGAATCTAACATACTCATATTCCGTCATTTTCAGCTCAAAATAACGCTATTTGAGCGAGAAAAGCACAAAATGAACATATACTGCACTTTTCACACTAACTCCACACGAATTCAAAAGAAACCATGCTGGCCTTCAAAAACATGCAAGAATTGATGTTTCTAAAGTGGAAATGTCACTCTATGACAGTTTGACAAATAAATACAAATGAATCTAACATACTCATATTCCGTCATTTTCAGCTCAAAATAACGCTATTTGAGCGAGAAAAGCACAAAATGAACATATACTGCACTTTTCACACTAACTCCACACGAATTCAAAAGAAACCATGCTGGCCTTCAAAAACATGCAAGAATTGATGTTTCTAAAGTGGAAATGTCACTCTATGACAGTTTGACAAATAAATACAAATGAATCTAACATACTCATATTCCGTCATTTTCAGCTCAAAATAACGCTATTTGAGCGAGAAAAGCACAAAATGAACATATACTGCACTTTTCACACTAACTCCACACGAATTCAAAAGAAACCATGCTGGCCTTCAAAAACATGCAAGAATTGATGTTTCTAAAGTGGAAATGTCACTCTATGACAGTTTGACAAATAAATACAAATGAATCTAACATACTCATATTCCGTCATTTTCAGCTCAAAATAACGCTATTTGAGCGAGAAAAGCACAAAATGAACATATACTGCACTTTTCACACTAACTCCACACGAATTCAAAAGAAACCATGCTGGCCTTCAAAAACATGCAAGAATTGATGTTTCTAAAGTGGAAATGTCATTCTATGACAGTTTGACAAATAAATACAAATGAATCTAACATACTCATATTCCGTCATTTTCAGCTCAAAATAACGCTATTTGAGCGAGAAAAGCACAAAATGAACATATACTGCACTTTTCACACTAACTCCACACGAATTCAAAAGAAACCATGCTGGCCTTCAAAAACATGCAAGAATTGATGTTTCTAAAGTGGAAATGTCACTCTATGACAGTTTGACAAATAAATACAAATGAATCTAACATACTCATATTCCGTCATTTTCAGCTCAAAATAACGCTATTTGAGCGAGAAAAGCACAAAATGAACATATACTGCACTTTTCACACTAACTCCACACGAATTCAAAAGAAACCATGCTGGCCTTCAAAAACATGCAAGAATTGATGTTTCTAAAGTGGAAATGTCACTCTATGACAGTTTGACAAATAAATACAAATGAATCTAACATACTCATATTCCGTCATTTTCAGCTCAAAATAACGCTATTTGAGCGAGAAAAGCACAAAATGAACATATACTGCACTTTTCACACTAACTCCACACGAATTCAAAAGAAACCATGCTGGCCTTCAAAAACATGCAAGAATTGATGTTTCTAAAGTGGAAATGTCATTCTATGACAGTTTGACAAATAAATACAAATGAATCTAACATACTCATATTCCGTCATTTTCAGCTCAAAATAACGCTATTTGAGCGAGAAAAGCACAAAATGAACATATACTGCACTTTTCACACTAACTCCACACGAATTCAAAAGAAACCATGCTGGCCTTCAAAAACATGCAAGAATTGATGTTTCTAAAGTGGAAATGTCATTCTATGACAGTTTGACAAATAAATACAAATGAATCTAACATACTCATATTCCGTCATTTTCAGCTCAAAATAACGCTATTTGAGCGAGAAAAGCACAAAATGAACATATACTGCACTTTTCACACTAACTCCACACGAATTCAAAAGAAACCATGCTGGCCTTCAAAAACATGCAAGAATTGATGTTTCTAAAGTGGAAATGTCACTCTATGACAGTTTGACAAATAAATACAAATGAATCTAACATACTCATATTCCGTCATTTTCAGCTCAAAATAACGCTATTTGAGCGAGAAAAGCACAAAATGAACATATACTGCACTTTTCACACTAACTCCACACGAATTCAAAAGAAACCATGCTGGCCTTCAAAAACATGCAAGAATTGATGTTTCTAAAGTGGAAATGTCATTCTATGACAGTTTGACAAATAAATACAAATGAATCTAACATACTCATATTCCGTCATTTTCAGCTCAAAATAACGCTATTTGAGCGAGAAAAGCACAAAATGAACATATACTGCACTTTTCACACTAACTCCACACGAATTCAAAAGAAACCATGCTGGCCTTCAAAAACATGCAAGAATTGATGTTTCTAAAGTGGAAATGTCACTCTATGACAGTTTGACAAATAAATACAAATGAATCTAACATACTCATATTCCGTCATTTTCAGCTCAAAATAACGCTATTTGAGCGAGAAAAGCACAAAATGAACATATACTGCACTTTTCACACTAACTCCACACGAATTCAAAAGAAACCATGCTGGCCTTCAAAAACATGCAAGAATTGATGTTTCTAAAGTGGAAATGTCATTCTATGACAGTTTGACAAATAAATACAAATGAATCTAACATACTCATATTCCGTCATTTTCAGCTCAAAATAACGCTATTTGAGCGAGAAAAGCACAAAATGAACATATACTGCACTTTTCACACTAACTCCACACGAATTCAAAAGAAACCATGCTGGCCTTCAAAAACATGCAAGAATTGATGTTTCTAAAGTGGAAATGTCACTCTATGACAGTTTGACAAATAAATACAAATGAATCTAACATACTCATATTCCGTCATTTTCAGCTCAAAATAACGCTATTTGAGCGAGAAAAGCACAAAATGAACATATACTGCACTTTTCACACTAACTCCACACGAATTCAAAAGAAACCATGCTGGCCTTCAAAAACATGCAAGAATTGATGTTTCTAAAGTGGAAATGTCACTCTATGACAGTTTGACAAATAAATACAAATGAATCTAACATACTCATATTCCGTCATTTTCAGCTCAAAATAACGCTATTTGAGCGAGAAAAGCACAAAATGAACATATACTGCACTTTTCACACTAACTCCACACGAATTCAAAAGAAACCATGCTGGCCTTCAAAAACATGCAAGAATTGATGTTTCTAAAGTGGAAATGTCACTTCTATGACAGTTTGACAAATAAATACAAATGAATCTAACATACTCATATTCCGTCATTTTCAGCTCAAAATAACGCTATTTGAGCGAGAAAAGCACAAAATGAACATATACTGCACTTTTCACACTAACTCCACACGAATTCAAAAGAAACCATGCTGGCCTTCAAAAACATGCAAGAATTGATGTTTCTAAAGTGGAAATGTCATTCTATGACAGTTTGACAAATAAATACAAATGAATCTAACATACTCATATTCCGTCATTTTCAGCTCAAAATAACGCTATTTGAGCGAGAAAAGCACAAAATGAACATATACTGCACTTTTCACACTAACTCCACACGAATTCAAAAGAAACCATGCTGGCCTTCAAAAACATGCAAGAATTGATGTTTCTAAAGTGGAAATGTCATTCTATGACAGTTTGACAAATAAATACAAATGAATCTAACATACTCATATTCCGTCATTTTCAGCTCAAAATAACGCTATTTGAGCGAGAAAAGCACAAAATGAACATATACTGCACTTTTCACACTAACTCCACACGAATTCAAAAGAAACCATGCTGGCCTTCAAAAACATGCAAGAATTGATGTTTCTAAAGTGGAAATGTCACTCTATGACAGTTTGACAAATAAATACAAATGAATCTAACATACTCATATTCCGTCATTTTCAGCTCAAAATAACGCTATTTGAGCGAGAAAAGCACAAAATGAACATATACTGCACTTTTCACACTAACTCCACACGAATTCAAAAGAAACCATGCTGGCCTTCAAAAACATGCAAGAATTGATGTTTCTAAAGTGGAAATGTCACTCTATGACAGTTTGACAAATAAATACAAATGAATCTAACATACTCATATTCCGTCATTTTCAGCTCAAAATAACGCTATTTGAGCGAGAAAAGCACAAAATGAACATATACTGCACTTTTCACACTAACTCCACACGAATTCAAAAGAAACCATGCTGGCCTTCAAAAACATGCAAGAATTGATGTTTCTAAAGTGGAAATGTCACTCTATGACAGTTTGACAAATAAATACAAATGAATCTAACATACTCATATTCCGTCATTTTCAGCTCAAAATAACGCTATTTGAGCGAGAAAAGCACAAAATGAACATATACTGCACTTTTCACACTAACTCCACACGAATTCAAAAGAAACCATGCTGGCCTTCAAAAACATGCAAGAATTGATGTTTCTAAAGTGGAAATGTCACTCTATGACAGTTTGACAAATAAATACAAATGAATCTAACATACTCATATTCCGTCATTTTCAGCTCAAAATAACGCTATTTGAGCGAGAAAAGCACAAAATGAACATATACTGCACTTTTCACACTAACTCCACACGAATTCAAAAGAAACCATGCTGGCCTTCAAAAACATGCAAGAATTGATGTTTCTAAAGTGGAAATGTCATTCTATGACAGTTTGACAAATAAATACAAATGAATCTAACATACTCATATTCCGTCATTTTCAGCTCAAAATAACGCTATTTGAGCGAGAAAAGCACAAAATGAACATATACTGCACTTTTCACACTAACTCCACACGAATTCAAAAGAAACCATGCTGGCCTTCAAAAACATGCAAGAATTGATGTTTCTAAAGTGGAAATGTCACTCTATGACAGTTTGACAAATAAATACAAATGAATCTAACATACTCATATTCCGTCATTTTCAGCTCAAAATAACGCTATTTGAGCGAGAAAAGCACAAAATGAACATATACTGCACTTTTCACACTAACTCCACACGAATTCAAAAGAAACCATGCTGGCCTTCAAAAACATGCAAGAATTGATGTTTCTAAAGTGGAAATGTCACTCTATGACAGTTTGACAAATAAATACAAATGAATCTAACATACTCATATTCCGTCATTTTCAGCTCAAAATAACGCTATTTGAGCGAGAAAAGCACAAAATGAACATATACTGCACTTTTCACACTAACTCCACACGAATTCAAAAGAAACCATGCTGGCCTTCAAAAACATGCAAGAATTGATGTTTCTAAAGTGGAAATGTCACTCTATGACAGTTTGACAAATAAATACAAATGAATCTAACATACTCATATTCCGTCATTTTCAGCTCAAAATAACGCTATTTGAGCGAGAAAAGCACAAAATGAACATATACTGCACTTTTCACACTAACTCCACACGAATTCAAAAGAAACCATGCTGGCCTTCAAAAACATGCAAGAATTGATGTTTCTAAAGTGGAAATGTCATTCTATGACAGTTTGACAAATAAATACAAATGAATCTAACATACTCATATTCCGTCATTTTCAGCTCAAAATAACGCTATTTGAGCGAGAAAAGCACAAAATGAACATATACTGCACTTTTCACACTAACTCCACACGAATTCAAAAGAAACCATGCTGGCCTTCAAAAACATGCAAGAATTGATGTTTCTAAAGTGGAAATGTCATTCTATGACAGTTTGACAAATAAATACAAATGAATCTAACATACTCATATTCCGTCATTTTCAGCTCAAAATAACGCTATTTGAGCGAGAAAAGCACAAAATGAACATATACTGCACTTTTCACACTAACTCCACACGAATTCAAAAGAAACCATGCTGGCCTTCAAAAACATGCAAGAATTGATGTTTCTAAAGTGGAAATGTCACTCTATGACAGTTTGACAAATAAATACAAATGAATCTAACATACTCATATTCCGTCATTTTCAGCTCAAAATAACGCTATTTGAGCGAGAAAAGCACAAAATGAACATATACTGCACTTTTCACACTAACTCCACACGAATTCAAAAGAAACCATGCTGGCCTTCAAAAACATGCAAGAATTGATGTTTCTAAAGTGGAAATGTCATTCTATGACAGTTTGACAAATAAATACAAATGAATCTAACATACTCATATTCCGTCATTTTCAGCTCAAAATAACGCTATTTGAGCGAGAAAAGCACAAAATGAACATATACTGCACTTTTCACACTAACTCCACACGAATTCAAAAGAAACCATGCTGGCCTTCAAAAACATGCAAGAATTGATGTTTCTAAAGTGGAAATGTCACTCTATGACAGTTTGACAAATAAATACAAATGAATCTAACATACTCATATTCCGTCATTTTCAGCTCAAAATAACGCTATTTGAGCGAGAAAAGCACAAAATGAACATATACTGCACTTTTCACACTAACTCCACACGAATTCAAAAGAAACCATGCTGGCCTTCAAAAACATGCAAGAATTGATGTTTCTAAAGTGGAAATGTCACTCTATGACAGTTTGACAAATAAATACAAATGAATCTAACATACTCATATTCCGTCATTTTCAGCTCAAAATAACGCTATTTGAGCGAGAAAAGCACAAAATGAACATATACTGCACTTTTCACACTAACTCCACACGAATTCAAAAGAAACCATGCTGGCCTTCAAAAACATGCAAGAATTGATGTTTCTAAAGTGGAAATGTCACTCTATGACAGTTTGACAAATAAATACAAATGAATCTAACATACTCATATTCCGTCATTTTCAGCTCAAAATAACGCTATTTGAGCGAGAAAAGCACAAAATGAACATATACTGCACTTTTCACACTAACTCCACACGAATTCAAAAGAAACCATGCTGGCCTTCAAAAACATGCAAGAATTGATGTTTCTAAAGTGGAAATGTCACTCTATGACAGTTTGACAAATAAATACAAATGAATCTAACATACTCATATTCCGTCATTTTCAGCTCAAAATAACGCTATTTGAGCGAGAAAAGCACAAAATGAACATATACTGCACTTTTCACACTAACTCCACACGAATTCAAAAGAAACCATGCTGGCCTTCAAAAACATGCAAGAATTGATGTTTCTAAAGTGGAAATGTCATTCTATGACAGTTTGACAAATAAATACAAATGAATCTAACATACTCATATTTCGTCATTTTCAGCTCAAAATAACGCTATTTGAGCGAGAAAAGCACAAAATGAACATATACTGCACTTTTCACACTAACTCCACACGAATTCAAAAGAAACCATGCTGGCCTTCAAAAACATGCAAGAATTGATGTTTCTAAAGTGGAAATGTCATTCTATGACAGTTTGACAAATAAATACAAATGAATCTAACATACTCATATTCCGTCATTTTCAGCTCAAAATAACGCTATTTGAGCGAGAAAAGCACAAAATGAACATATACTGCTCTTTTCACACTAACTCCACACGAATTCAAAAGAAACCATGCTGGCCTTCAAAAACATGCAAGAATTGATGTTTCTAAAGTGGAAATGTCATTCTATGACAGTTTGACAAATAAATACAAATGAATCTAACATACTCATATTCCGTCATTTTCAGCTCAAAATAACGCTATTTGAGCGAGAAAAGCACAAAATGAACATATACTGCACTTTTCACACTAAATCCACACGAATTCAAAAGAAACCATGCTGGCCTTCAAAAACATGCAAGAATTGACGTTTCTAAAGTGGGAAATGTCATTCTATGACAGTTTGACAAATAAATACAAATGAATCTAACATACTCATATTCCGTCATTTTCAGGTCAAAATAACGCTATTTGAGCGAGAAAAGCACAAAATGAACATATACTGCACTTTTCACACTAACTCCACACGAATTCAAAAGAACCATGCTGGCCTTCAAAAACATGCAAGAATTGATGTTTCTAAAGTGGAAATGTCATTCTATGACAGTTTGACAAATAAATACAAATGAATCTAACATACTCATATTCCGTCATTTTCAGCTCAAAATAACGCTATTTGAGCGAGAAAAGCACAAAATGAACATATACTGCACTTTTCACACTAACTCACACGAATTCAAAAGAAACCATGCTGGCCTTCAAAACATGCAAGAATTGAATGTTTCTAAAGTGGAAATGTCATTCTATGACAGTTTGACAAATAAATACAAATGAATCTAACATACTCATATTCCGTCATTTTCAGCTCAAAATAACGCTATTTGAGCGAGAAAAAGCACAAAATGAACATATACTGCACTTTTCACACTAACTCCACACGAATTCAAAAGAAACCATGCTGGCCTTCAAAAACATGCAAGAATTGATGTTTCTAAAGTGGAAATGTCACTCTATGACAGTTTGACAAATAAATACAAATGAATCTAACATACTCATATTCCGTCATTTTCAGCTCAAAATAACGCTATTTGAGCGAGAAAAGCACAAAATGAACATATACTGCACTTTTCACACTAACTCCACACGAATTCAAAAGAAACCATGCTGGCCTTCAAAAACATGCAAGAATTGATGTTTCTAAAGTGGAAATGTCACTCTATGACAGTTTGACAAATAAATACAAATGAATCTAACATACTCATATTCCGTCATTTTCAGCTCAAAATAACGCTATTTGAGCGAGAAAAGCACAAAATGAACATATACTGCACTTTTCACACTAACTCCACACGAATTCAAAAGAAACCATGCTGGCCTTCAAAAACATGCAAGAATTGATGTTTCTAAAGTGGAAATGTCATTCTATGACAGTTTGACAAATAAATACAAATGAATCTAACATACTCATATTCCGTCATTTTCAGCTCAAAATAACGCTATTTGAGCGAGAAAAGCACAAAATGAACATATACTGCACTTTTCACACTAACTCCACACGAATTCAAAAGAAACCATGCTGGCCTTCAAAAACATGCAAGAATTGATGTTTCTAAAGTGGAAATGTCACTCTATGACAGTTTGACAAATAAATACAAATGAATCTAACATACTCATATTCCGTCATTTTCAGCTCAAAATAACGCTATTTGAGCGAGAAAAGCACAAAATGAACATATACTGCACTTTTCACACTAACTCCACACGAATTCAAAAGAAACCATGCTGGCCTTCAAAAACATGCAAGAATTGATGTTTCTAAAGTGGAAATGTCATTCTATGACAGTTTGACAAATAAATACAAATGAATCTAACATACTCATATTCCGTCATTTTCAGCTCAAAATAACGCTATTTGAGCGAGAAAAGCACAAAATGAACATATACTGCACTTTTCACACTAACTCCACACGAATTCAAAAGAAACCATGCTGGCCTTCAAAAACATGCAAGAATTGATGTTTCTAAAGTGGAAATGTCACTCTATGACAGTTTGACAAATAATACAAATGAATCTAACATACTCATATTCCGTCATTTTCAGCTCAAAATAACGCTATTTGAGCGAGAAAAGCACAAAATGAACATATACTGCACTTTTCACACTAACTCCACACGAATTCAAAAGAAACCATGCTGGCCTTCAAAAACATGCAAGAATTGATGTTTCTAAAGTGGAAATGTCACTCTATGACAGTTTGACAAATAAATACAAATGAATCTAACATACTCATATTCCGTCATTTTCAGCTCAAAATAACGCTATTTGAGCGAGAAAAGCACAAAATGAACATATACTGCACTTTTCACACTAACTCCACACGAATTCAAAAGAAACCATGCTGGCCTTCAAAAACATGCAAGAATTGATGTTTCTAAAGTGGAAATGTCACTCTATGACAGTTTGACAAATAAATACAAATGAATCTAACATACTCATATTCCGTCATTTTCAGCTCAAAATAACGCTATTTGAGCGAGAAAAGCACAAAATGAACATATACTGCACTTTTCACACTAACTCCACACGAATTCAAAAGAAACCATGCTGGCCTTCAAAAACATGCAAGACTTGATGTTTCTAAAGTGGAAATGTCACTCTATGACAGTTTGACAAATAAATACAAATGAATCTAACATACTCATATTCCGTCATTTTCAGCTCAAAATAACGCTATTTGAGCGAGAAAAGCACAAAATGAACATATACTGCACTTTTCACACTAACTCCACACGAATTCAAAAGAAACCATGCTGGCCTTCAAAAACATGCAAGAATTGATGTTTCTAAAGTGGAAATGTCATTCTATGACAGTTTGACAAATAAATACAAATGAATCTAACATACTCATATTCCGTCATTTTCAGCTCAAAATAACGCTATTTGAGCGAGGAAAAGCACAAAATGAACATATACTGCACTTTTCACACTAACTCCACACGAATTCAAAAGAAACCATGCTGGCCTTCAAAAACATGCAAGAATTGATGTTTCTAAAGTGGAAATGTCATTCTATGACAGTTTGACAAATAAATACAAATGAATCTAACATACTCATATTCCGTCATTTTCAGCTCAAAATAACGCTATTTGAGCGAGAAAAGCACAAAATGAACATATACTGCACTTTTCACACTAACTCCACACGAATTCAAAAGAAACCATGCTGGCCTTCAAAAACATGCAAGAATTGATGTTTCTAAAGTGGAAATGTCATTCTATGACAGTTTGACAAATAAATACAAATGAATCTAACATACTCATATTCCGTCATTTTCAGCTCAAAATAACGCTATTTGAGCGAGAAAAGCACAAAATGAACATATACTGCACTTTTCACACTAACTCCACACGAATTCAAAAGAAACCATGCTGGCCTTCAAAAACATGCAAGAATTGATGTTTCTAAAGTGGAAATGTCATTCTATGACAGTTTGACAAATAAATACAAATGAATCTAACATACTCATATTCCGTCATTTTCAGCTCAAAATAACGCTATTTGAGCGAGAAAAGCACAAAATGAACATATACTGCACTTTTCACACTAACTCCACACGAATTCAAAAGAAACCATGCTGGCCTTCAAAAACATGCAAGAATTGATGTTTCTAAAGTGGAAATGTCACTCTATGACAGTTTGACAAATAAATACAAATGAATCTAACATACTCATATTCCGTCATTTTCAGCTCAAAATAACGCTATTTGAGCGAGAAAAGCACAAAATGAACATATACTGCACTTTTCACACTAACTCCACACGAATTCAAAAGAAACCATGCTGGCCTTCAAAAACATGCAAGAATTGATGTTTCTAAAGTGGAAATGTCATTCTATGACAGTTTGACAAATAATACAAATGAATCTAACATACTCATATTCCGTCATTTTCAGCTCAAAATAACGCTATTTGAGCGAGAAAAGCACAAATGAACATATACTGCACTTTTCACACTAACTCCACACGAATTCAAAAGAAACCATGCTGGCCTTCAAAAACATGCAAGAATTGATGTTTCTAAAGTGGAAATGTCATTCTATGACAGTTTGACAAATAAATACAAATGAATCTAACATACTCATATTCCGTCATTTTCAGCTCAAAATAACGCTATTTGAGCGAGAAAAGCACAAATGAACATATACTGCACTTTTCACACTAACTCCACACGAATTCAAAAGAAACCATGCTGGCCTTCAAAAACATGCAAGACTTGATGTTTCTAAAGTGGAAATGTCATTCTATGACAGTTTGACAAATAAATACAAATGAATCTAACATACTCATATTCCGTCATTTTCAGCTCAAAATAACGCTATTTGAGCGAGAAAAGCACAAAATGAACATATACTGCACTTTTCACACTAACTCCACACGAATTCAAAAGAAACCATGCTGGCCTTCAAAAACATGCAAGAATTGATGTTTCTAAAGTGGAAATGTCATTCTATGACAGTTTGACAAATAAATACAAATGAATCTAACATACTCATATTCCGTCATTTTCAGCTCAAAATAACGCTATTTGAGCGAGAAAAGCACAAAATGAACATATACTGCACTTTTCACACTAACTCCACACGAATTCAAAAGAAACCATGCTGGCCTTCAAAAACATGCAAGAATTGATGTTTCTAAAGTGGAAATGTCATTCTATGACAGTTTGACAAATAAATACAAATGAATCTAACATACTCATATTCCGTCATTTTCAGCTCAAAATAACGCTATTTGAGCGAGAAAAGCACAAAATGAACATATACTGCACTTTTCACACTAACTCCACACGAATTCAAAAGAAACCATGCTGGCCTTCAAAAACATGCAAGAATTGATGTTTCTAAAGTGGAAATGTCACTCTATGACAGTTTGACAAATAAATACAAATGAATCTAACATACTCATATTCCGTCATTTTCAGCTCAAAATAACGCTATTTGAGCGAGAAAAGCACAAAATGAACATATACTGCACTTTTCACACTAACTCCACACGAATTCAAAAGAAACCATGCTGGCCTTCAAAAACATGCAAGAATTGATGTTTCTAAAGTGGAAATGTCATTCTATGACAGTTTGACAAATAAATACAAATGAATCTAACATACTCATATTCCGTCATTTTCAGCTCAAAATAACGCTATTTGAGCGAGAAAAGCACAAAATGAACATATACTGCACTTTTCACACTAACTCCACACGAATTCAAAAGAAACCATGCTGGCCTTCAAAAACATGCAAGAATTGATGTTTCTAAAGTGGAAATGTCATTCTATGACAGTTTGACAAATAAATACAAATGAATCTAACATACTCATATTCCGTCATTTTCAGCTCAAAATAACGCTATTTGAGCGAGAAAAGCACAAAATGAACATATACTGCACTTTTCACACTAACTCCACACGAATTCAAAAGAAACCATGCTGGCCTTCAAAAACATGCAAGACTTGATGTTTCTAAAGTGGAAATGTCATTCTATGACAGTTTGACAAATAAATACAAATGAATCTAACATACTCATATTCCGTCATTTTCAGCTCAAAATAACGCTATTTGAGCGAGAAAAGCACAAAATGAACATATACTGCACTTTTCACACTAACTCCACACGAATTCAAAAGAAACCATGCTGGCCTTCAAAAACATGCAAGAATTGATGTTTCTAAAGTGGAAATGTCATTCTATGACAGTTTGACAAATAAATACAAATGAATCTAACATACTCATATTCCGTCATTTTCAGCTCAAAATAACGCTATTTGAGCGAGAAAAGCACAAAATGAACATATACTGCACTTTTCACACTAACTCCACACGAATTCAAAAGAAACCATGCTGGCCTTCAAAAACATGCAAGAATTGATGTTTCTAAAGTGGAAATGTCACTCTATGACAGTTTGACAAATAAATACAAATGAATCTAACATACTCATATTCCGTCATTTTCAGCTCAAAATAACGCTATTTGAGCGAGAAAAGCACAAAATGAACATATACTGCACTTTTCACACTAACTCCACACGAATTCAAAAGAAACCATGCTGGCCTTCAAAAACATGCAAGAATTGATGTTTCTAAAGTGGAAATGTCACTCTATGACAGTTTGACAAATAAATACAAATGAATCTAACATACTCATATTCCGTCATTTTCAGCTCAAAATAACGCTATTTGAGCGAGAAAAGCACAAAATGAACATATACTGCACTTTTCACACTAACTCCACACGAATTCAAAAGAAACCATGCTGGCCTTCAAAAACATGCAAGAATTGATGTTTCTAAAGTGGAAATGTCATTCTATGACAGTTTGACAAATAAATACAAATGAATCTAACATACTCATATTCCGTCATTTTCAGCTCAAAATAACGCTATTACTTTTCACACTAACTCCACACGAATTCAAAAGAAACCATGCTGGCCTTCAAAAACATGCAAGAATTGATGTTTCTAAAGTGGAAATGTCACTCTATGACAGTTTGACAAATAAATACAAATGAATCTAACATACTCATATTCCGTCATTTTCAGCTCAAAATAACGCTATTTGAGCGAGAAAAGCACAAAATGAACATATACTGCACTTTTCACACTAACTCCACACGAATTCAAAAGAAACCATGCTGGCCTTCAAAAACATGCAAGAATTGATGTTTCTAAAGTGGAAATGTCATTCTATGACAGTTTGACAAATAAATACAAATGAATCTAACATACTCATATTCCGTCATTTTCAGCTCAAAATAACGCTATTTGAGCGAGAAAAGCACAAAATGAACATATACTGCACTTTTCACACTAACTCCACACGAATTCAAAAGAAACCATGCTGGCCTTCAAAAACATGCAAGAATTGATGTTTCTAAAGTGGAAATGTCATTCTATGACAGTTTGACAAATAAATACAAATGAATCTAACATACTCATATTCCGTCATTTTCAGCTCAAAATAACGCTATTTGAGCGAGAAAAGCACAAAATGAACATATACTGCACTTTTCACACTAACTCCACACGAATTCAAAAGAAACCATGCTGGCCTTCAAAAACATGCAAGACTTGATGTTTCTAAAGTGGAAATGTCATTCTATGACAGTTTGACAAATAAATACAAATGAATCTAACATACTCATATTCCGTCATTTTCAGCTCAAAATAACGCTATTTGAGCGAGAAAAGCACAAAATGAACATATACTGCACTTTTCACACTAACTCCACACGAATTCAAAAGAAACCATGCTGGCCTTCAAAAACATGCAAGAATTGATGTTTCTAAAGTGGAAATGTCATTCTATGACAGTTTGACAAATAAATACAAATGAATCTAACATACTCATATTCCGTCATTTTCAGCTCAAAATAACGCTATTTGAGCGAGAAAAGCACAAAATGAACATATACTGCACTTTTCACACTAACTCCACACGAATTCAAAAGAAACCATGCTGGCCTTCAAAAACATGCAAGAATTGATGTTTCTAAAGTGGAAATGTCACTCTATGACAGTTTGACAAATAAATACAAATGAATCTAACATACTCATATTCCGTCATTTTCAGCTCAAAATAACGCTATTTGAGCGAGAAAAGCACAAAATGAACATATACTGCACTTTTCACACTAACTCCACACGAATTCAAAAGAAACCATGCTGGCCTTCAAAAACATGCAAGAATTGATGTTTCTAAAGTGGAAATGTCACTCTATGACAGTTTGACAAATAAATACAAATGAATCTAACATACTCATATTCCGTCATTTTCAGCTCAAAATAACGCTATTTGAGCGAGAAAAGCACAAAATGAACATATACTGCACTTTTCACACTAACTCCACACGAATTCAAAAGAAACCATGCTGGCCTTCAAAAACATGCAAGAATTGATGTTTCTAAAGTGGAAATGTCATTCTATGACAGTTTGACAAATAAATACAAATGAATCTAACATACTCATATTCCGTCATTTTCAGCTCAAAATAACGCTATTTGAGCGAGAAAAGCACAAAATGAACATATACTGCACTTTTCACACTAACTCCACACGAATTCAAAAGAAACCATGCTGGCCTTCAAAAAACATGCAAGAATTGATGTTTCTAAAGTGGAAATGTCATTCTATGACAGTTTGACAAATAAATACAAATGAATCTAACATACTCATATTCCGTCATTTTCAGCTCAAAATAACGCTATTTGAGCGAGAAAAGCACAAAATGAACATATACTGCACTTTTCACACTAACTCCACACGAATTCAAAAGAAACCATGCTGGCCTTCAAAAACATGCAAGAATTGATGTTTCTAAAGTGGAAATGTCATTCTATGACAGTTTGACAAATAAATACAAATGAATCTAACATACTCATATTCCGTCATTTTCAGCTCAAAATAACGCTATTTGAGCGAGAAAAGCACAAAATGAACATATACTGCACTTTTCACACTAACTCCACACGAATTCAAAAGAAACCATGCTGGCCTTCAAAAACATGCAAGAATTGATGTTTCTAAAGTGGAAATGTCATTCTATGACAGTTTGACAAATAAATACAAATGAATCTAACATACTCATATTCCGTCATTTTCAGCTCAAAATAACGCTATTTGAGCGAGAAAAGCACAAAATGAACATATACTGCACTTTTCACACTAACTCCACACGAATTCAAAAGAAACCATGCTGGCCTTCAAAAACATGCAAGAATTGATGTTTCTAAAGTGGAAATGTCATTCTATGACAGTTTGACAAATAAATACAAATGAATCTAACATACTCATATTCCGTCATTTTCAGCTCAAAATAACGCTATTTGAGCGAGAAAAGCACAAAATGAACATATACTGCACTTTTCACACTAACTCCACACGAATTCAAAAGAAACCATGCTGGCCTTCAAAAACATGCAAGAATTGATGTTTCTAAAGTGGAAATGTCATTCTATGACAGTTTGACAAATAAATACAAATGAATCTAACATACTCATATTCCGTCATTTTCAGCTCAAAATAACGCTATTTGAGCGAGAAAAGCACAAAATGAACATATACTGCACTTTTCACACTAACTCCACACGAATTCAAAAGAAACCATGCTGGCCTTCAAAAACATGCAAGAATTGATGTTTCTAAAGTGGAAATGTCCTTCTATGACAGTTTGACAAATAAATACAAATGAATCTAACATACTCATATTCCGTCATTTTCAGCTCAAAATAACGCTATTTGAGCGAGAAAAGCACAAAATGAACATATACTGCACTTTTCACACTAACTCCACACGAATTCAAAAGAAACCATGCTGGCCTTCAAAAACATGCAAGAATTGATGTTTCTAAAGTGGAAATGTCATTCTATGACAGTTTGACAAATAAATACAAATGAATCTAACATACTCATATTCCGTCATTTTCAGCTCAAAATAACGCTATTTGAGCGAGAAAAGCACAAAATGAACATATACTGCACTTTTCACACTAACTCCACACGAATTCAAAAGAAACCATGCTGGCCTTCAAAAACATGCAAGAATTGATGTTTCTAAAGTGGAAATGTCATTCTATGACAGTTTGACAAATAAATACAAATGAATCTAACATACTCATATTCCGTCATTTTCAGCTCAAAATAACGCTATTTGAGCGAGAAAAGCACAAAATGAACATATACTGCACTTTTCACACTAACTCCACACGAATTCAAAAGAAACCATGCTGGCCTTCAAAAACATGCAAGACTTGATGTTTCTAAAGTGGAAATGTCATTCTATGACAGTTTGACAAATAAATACAAATGAATCTAACATACTCATATTCCGTCATTTTCAGCTCAAAATAACGCTATTTGAGCGAGAAAAGCACAAAATGAACATATACTGCACTTTTCACACTAACTCCACACGAATTCAAAAGAAACCATGCTGGCCTTCAAAAACATGCAAGAATTGATGTTTCTAAAGTGGAAATGTCATTCTATGACAGTTTGACAAATAAATACAAATGAATCTAACATACTCATATTCCGTCATTTTCAGCTCAAAATAACGCTATTTGAGCGAGAAAAGCACAAAATGAACATATACTGCACTTTTCACACTAACTCCACACGAATTCAAAAGAAACCATGCTGGCCTTCAAAAACATGCAAGAATTGATGTTTCTAAAGTGGAAATGTCATTCTATGACAGTTTGACAAATAAATACAAATGAATCTAACATACTCATATTCCGTCATTTTCAGCTCAAAATAACGCTATTTGAGCGAGAAAAGCACAAAATGAACATATACTGCACTTTTCACACTAACTCCACACGAATTCAAAAGAAACCATGCTGGCCTTCAAAAACATGCAAGAATTGATGTTTCTAAAGTGGAAATGTCATTCTATGACAGTTTGACAAATAAATACAAATGAATCTAACATACTCATATTCCGTCATTTTCAGCTCAAAATAACGCTATTTGAGCGAGAAAAGCACAAAATGAACATATACTGCACTTTTCACACTAACTCCACACGAATTCAAAAGAAACCATGCTGGCCTTCAAAAACATGCAAGAATTGATGTTTCTAAAGTGGAAATGTCATTCTATGACAGTTTGACAAATAAATACAAATGAATCTAACATACTCATATTCCGTCATTTTCAGCTCAAAATAACGCTATTTGAGCGAGAAAAGCACAAAATGAACATATACTGCATCTTTTCACACTAACTCCACACGAATTCAAAAGAAACCATGCTGGCCTTCAAAAACATGCAAGAATTGATGTTTCTAAAGTGGAAATGTCATTCTATGACAGTTTGACAAATAAATACAAATGAATCTAACATACTCATATTCCGTCATTTTCAGCTCAAAATAACGCTATTTGAGCGAGAAAAGCACAAAATGAACATATACTGACTTTTCACACTAACTCCACACGAATTCAAAAGAAACCATGCTGGCCTTCAAAAACATGCAAGAATTGATGTTTCTAAAGTGGAAATGTCATTCTATGACAGTTTGACAAATAAATACAAATGAATCTAACATACTCATATTCCGTCATTTTCAGCTCAAAATAACGCTATTTGAGCGAGAAAAGCACAAAATCAACATATACTGCACTTTTCACACTAACTCCACACGAATTCAAAAGAAACCATGCTGGCCTTCAAAAACATGCAAGAATTGATGTTTCTAAAGTGGAAATGTCATTCTATGACAGTTTGACAAATAAATACAAATGAATCTAACATACTCATATTCCGTCATTTTCAGCTCAAAATAACGCTATTTGAGCGAGAAAAGCACAAAATGAACATATACTGCACTTTTCACACTAACTCCACACGAATTCAAAAGAAACCATGCTGGCCTTCAAAAACATGCAAGAATTGATGTTTCTAAAGTGGAAATGTCATTCTATGACAGTTTGACAAATAAATACAAATGAATCTAACATACTCATATTCCGTCATTTTCCGCTCAAAATAACGCTATTTGAGCGAGAAAAGCACAAAATCAACATATACTGCACTTTTCACACTAACTCCACACGAATTCAAAAGAAACCATGCTGGCCTTCAAAAACATGCAAGAATTGATGTTTCTAAAGTGGAAATGTCATTCTATGACAGTTTGACAAATAAATACAAATGAATCTAACATACTCATATTCCGTCATTTTCAGCTCAAAATAACGCTATTTGAGCGAGAAAAGCACAAAATGAACATATACTGCACTTTTCACACTAACTCCACACGAATTCAAAAGAAACCATGCTGGCCTTCAAAAACATGCAAGAATTGATGTTTCTAAAGTGGAAATGTCATTCTATGACAGTTTGACAAATAAATACAAATGAATCTAACATACTCATATTCCGTCATTTTCAGCTCAAAATAACGCTATTTGAGCGAGAAAAGCACAAAATGAACATATACTGCACTTTTCACACTAACTCCACACGAATTCAAAAGAAACCATGCTGGCCTTCAAAAACATGCAAGAATTGATGTTTCTAAAGTGGAAATGTCATTCTATGACAGTTTGACAAATAAATACAAATGAATCTAACATACTCATATTCCGTCATTTTCAGCTCAAAATAACGCTATTTGAGCGAGAAAAGCACAAAATGAACATATACTGCACTTTTCACACTAACTCCACACGAATTCAAAAGAAACCATGCTGGCCTTCAAAAACATGCAAGAATTGATGTTTCTAAAGTGGAAATGTCATTCTATGACAGTTTGACAAATAAATACAAATGAATCTAACATACTCATATTCCGTCATTTTCAGCTCAAAATAACGCTATTTGAGCGAGAAAAGCACAAAATGAACATATGCTGCACTTTTCACACTAACTCAACACGAATTCAAAAGAAACCATGCTGGCCTTCAAAAACATGCAAGAATTGATGTTTCTAAAGTGGAAATGTCATTCTATGACAGTTTGACAAATAAATACAAATGAATCTAACATACTCATATTCCGTCATTTTCAGCTCAAAATAACGCTATTTGAGCGAGAAAAGCACAAAATGAACATATGCTGCACTTTTCACACTAACTCCACACGAATTCAAAAGAAACCATGCTGGCCTTCAAAAACATGCAAGAATTGATGTTTCTAAAGTGGAAATGTCACTCTATGACAGTTTGACAAATAAATACAAATGAATCTAACATACTCATATTCCGTCATTTTCAGCTCAAAATAACGCTATTTGAGCGAGAAAAACACAAAATGAACATATACTGCACTTTTCACACTAACTCCACACGAATTCAAAAGAAACCATGCTGGCCTTCAAAAACATGCAAGAATTGATGTTTCTAAAGTGGAAATGTCATTCTATGACAGTTTGACAAATAAATACAAATGAATCTAACATACTCATATTCCGTCATTTTCAGGTCAAAATAACGCTATTTGAGCGAGAAAAGCACAAAATGAACATATACTGCACTTTTCACACTAACTCCACACGAATTCAAAAGAAACCATGCTGGCCTTCAAAAACATGCAAGAATTGATGTTTCTAAAGTGGAAATGTCATTCTATGACAGTTTGACAAATAAATACAAATGAATCTAACATACTCATATTCCGTCATTTTCAGCTCAAAATAACGCTATTTGAGCGAGAAAAGCACAAAATCAACATATACTGCACTTTTCACACTAACTCCACACGAATTCAAAAGAAACCATGCTGGCCTTCAAAAACATGCAAGAATTGATGTTTCTAAAGTGGAAATGTCATTCTATGACAGTTTGACAAATAAATACAAATGAATCTAACATACTCATATTCCGTCATTTTCAGCTCAAAATAACGCTATTTGAGCGAGAAAAGCACAAAATGAACATATACTGCACTTTTCACACTAACTCCACACGAATTCAAAAGAAACCATGCTGGCCTTCAAAAACATGCAAGAATTGATGTTTCTAAAGTGGAAATGTCATTCTATGACAGTTTGACAAATAAATACAAATGAATCTAACATACTCATATTCCGTCATTTTCAGCTCAAAATAACGCTATTTGAGCGAGAAAAGCACAAAATCAACATATACTGCACTTTTCACACTAACTCCACACGAATTCAAAAGAAACCATGCTGGCCTTCAAAAACATGCAAGAATTGATGTTTCTAAAGTGGAAATGTCATTCTATGACAGTTTGACAAATAAATACAAATGAATCTAACATACTCATATTCCGTCATTTTCAGCTCAAAATAACGCTATTTGAGCGAGAAAAGCACAAAATGAACATATACTGCACTTTTCACACTAACTCCACACGAATTCAAAAGAAACCATGCTGGCCTTCAAAAACATGCAAGAATTGATGTTTCTAAAGTGGAAATGTCATTCTATGACAGTTTGACAAATAAATACAAATGAATCTAACATACTCATATTCCGTCATTTTCCGCTCAAAATAACGCTATTTGAGCGAGAAAAGCACAAAATCAACATATACTGCACTTTTCACACTAACTCCACACGAATTCAAAAGAAACCATGCTGGCCTTCAAAAACATGCAAGAATTGATGTTTCTAAAGTGGAAATGTCATTCTATGACAGTTTGACAAATAAATACAAATGAATCTAACATACTCATATTCCGTCATTTTCAGCTCAAAATAACGCTATTTGAGCGAGAAAAGCACAAAATGAACATATACTGCACTTTTCACACTAACTCCACACGAATTCAAAAGAAACCATGCTGGCCTTCAAAAACATGCAAGAATTGATGTTTCTAAAGTGGAAATGTCATTCTATGACAGTTTGACAAATAAATACAAATGAATCTAACATACTCATATTCCGTCATTTTCAGCTCAAAATAACGCTATTTGAGCGAGAAAAGCACAAAATGAACATATACTGCACTTTTCACACTAACTCCACACGAATTCAAAAGAAACCATGCTGGCCTTCAAAAACATGCAAGAATTGATGTTTCTAAAGTGGAAATGTCATTCTATGACAGTTTGACAAATAAATACAAATGAATCTAACATACTCATATTCCGTCATTTTCAGCTCAAAATAACGCTATTTGAGCGAGAAAAGCACAAAATCAACATATACTGCACTTTTCACACTAACTCCACACGAATTCAAAAGAAACCATGCTGGCCTTCAAAAACATGCAAGAATTGATGTTTCTAAAGTGGAAATGTCATTCTATGACAGTTTGACAAATAAATACAAATGAATCTAACATACTCATATTCCGTCATTTTCAGCTCAAAATAACGCTATTTGAGCGAGAAAAGCACAAAATGAACATATACTGCACTTTTCACACTAACTCCACACGAATTCAAAAGAAACCATGCTGGCCTTCAAAAACATGCAAGAATTGATGTTTCTAAAGTGGAAATGTCATTCTATGACAGTTTGACAAATAAATACAAATGAATCTAACATACTCATATTCCGTCATTTTCAGCTCAAAATAACGCTATTTGAGCGAGAAAAGCACAAAATGAACATATACTGCACTTTTCACACTAACTCCACACGAATTCAAAAGAAACCATGCTGGCCTTCAAAAACATGCAAGAATTGATGTTTCTAAAGTGGAAATGTCATTCTATGACAGTTTGACAAATAAATACAAATGAATCTAACATACTCATATTCCGTCATTTTCAGCTCAAAATAACGCTATTTGAGCGAGAAAAGCACAAAATGAACATATACTGCACTTTTCACACTAACTCCACACGAATTCAAAAGAAACCATGCTGGCCTTCAAAAACATGCAAGAATTGATGTTTCTAAAGTGGAAATGTCATTCTATGACAGTTTGACAAATAAATACAAATGAATCTAACATACTCATATTCCGTCATTTTCAGCTCAAAATAACGCTATTTGAGCGAGAAAAGCACAAAATCAACATATACTGCACTTTTCACACTAACTCCACACGAATTCAAAAGAAACCATGCTGGCCTTCAAAAACATGCAAGAATTGATGTTTCTAAAGTGGAAATGTCATTCTATGACAGTTTGACAAATAAATACAAATGAATCTAACATACTCATATTCCGTCATTTTCAGCTCAAAATAACGCTATTTGAGCGAGAAAAGCACAAAATGAACATATACTGCACTTTTCACACTAACTCCACACGAATTCAAAAGAAACCATGCTGGCCTTCAAAAACATGCAAGAATTGATGTTTCTAAAGTGGAAATGTCATTCTATGACAGTTTGACAAATAAATACAAATGAATCTAACATACTCATATTCCGTCATTTTCAGCTCAAAATAACGCTATTTGAGCGAGAAAAGCACAAAATCAACATATACTGCACTTTTCACACTAACTCCACACGAATTCAAAAGAAACCATGCTGGCCTTCAAAAACATGCAAGAATTGATGTTTCTAAAGTGGAAATGTCATTCTATGACAGTTTGACAAATAAATACAAATGAATCTAACATACTCATATTCCGTCATTTTCAGCTCAAAATAACGCTATTTGAGCGAGAAAAGCACAAAATGAACATATACTGCACTTTTCACACTAACTCCACACGAATTCAAAAGAAACCATGCTGGCCTTCAAAAACATGCAAGAATTGATGTTTCTAAAGTGGAAATGTCATTCTATGACAGTTTGACAAATAAATACAAATGAATCTAACATACTCATATTCCGTCATTTTCAGCTCAAAATAACGCTATTTGAGCGAGAAAAGCACAAAATCAACATATACTGCACTTTTCACACTAACTCCACACGAATTCAAAAGAAACCATGCTGGCCTTCAAAAACATGCAAGAATTGATGTTTCTAAAGTGGAAATGTCATTCTATGACAGTTTGACAAATAAATACAAATGAATCTAACATACTCATATTCCGTCATTTTCAGCTCAAAATAACGCTATTTGAGCGAGAAAAGCACAAAATGAACATATACTGCACTTTTCACACTAACTCCACACGAATTCAAAAGAAACCATGCTGGCCTTCAAAAACATGCAAGAATTGATGTTTCTAAAGTGGAAATGTCATTCTATGACAGTTTGACAAATAAATACAAATGAATCTAACATACTCATATTCCGTCATTTTCAGCTCAAAATAACGCTATTTGAGCGAGAAAAGCACAAAATGAACATATACTGCACTTTTCACACTAACTCCACACGAATTCAAAAGAAACCATGCTGGCCTTCAAAAACATGCAAGAATTGATGTTTCTAAAGTGAAAATGTCATTCTATGACAGTTTGACAAATAAATACAAATGAATCTAACATACTCATATTCCGTCATTTTCAGCTCAAAATAACGCTATTTGAGCGAGAAAAGCACAAAATCAACATATACTGCACTTTTCACACTAACTCCACACGAATTCAAAAGAAACCATGCTGGCCTTCAAAAACATGCAAGAATTGATGTTTCTAAAGTGGAAATGTCATTCTATGACAGTTTGACAAATAAATACAAATGAATCTAACATACTCATATTCCGTCATTTTCAGCTCAAAATAACGCTATTTGAGCGAGAAAAGCACAAAATCAACATATACTGCACTTTTCACACTAACTCCACACGAATTCAAAAGAAACCATGCTGGCCTTCAAAAACATGCAAGAATTGATGTTTCTAAAGTGGAAATGTCATTCTATGACAGTTTGACAAATAAATACAAATGAATCTAACATACTCATATTCCGTCATTTTCAGCTCAAAATAACGCTATTTGAGCGAGAAAAGCACAAAATCAACATATACTGCACTTTTCACACTAACTCCACACGAATTCAAAAGAAACCATGCTGGCCTTCAAAAACATGCAAGAATTGATGTTTCTAAAGTGGAAATGTCATTCTATGACAGTTTGACAAATAAATACAAATGAATCTAACATACTCATATTCCGTCATTTTCAGCTCAAAATAACGCTATTTGAGCGAGAAAAGCACAAAATCAACATATACTGCACTTTTCACACTAACTCCACACGAATTCAAAAGAAACCATGCTGGCCTTCAAAAACATGCAAGAATTGATGTTTCTAAAGTGGAAATGTCATTCTATGACAGTTTGACAAATAAATACAAATGAATCTAACATACTCATATTCCGTCATTTTCAGCTCAAAATAACGCTATTTGAGCGAGAAAAGCACAAAATCAACATATACTGCACTTTTCACACTAACTCCACACGAATTCAAAAGAAACCATGCTGGCCTTCAAAAACATGCAAGAATTGATGTTTCTAAAGTGGAAATGTCATTCTATGACAGTTTGACAAATAAATACAAATGAATCTAACATACTCATATTCCGTCATTTTCAGCTCAAAATAACGCTATTTGAGCGAGAAAAGCACAAAATCAACATATACTGCACTTTTCACACTAACTCCACACGAATTCAAAAGAAACCATGCTGGCCTTCAAAAACATGCAAGAATTGATGTTTCTAAAGTGGAAATGTCATTCTATGACAGTTTGACAAATAAATACAAATGAATCTAACATACTCATATTCCGTCATTTTCAGCTCAAAATAACGCTATTTGAGCGAGAAAAGCACAAAATGAACATATACTGCACTTTTCACACTAACTCCACACGAATTCAAAAGAAACCATGCTGGCCTTCAAAAACATGCAAGAATTGATGTTTCTAAAGTGGAAATGTCATTCTATGACAGTTTGACAAATAAATACAAATGAATCTAACATACTCATATTCCGTCATTTTCAGCTCAAAATAACGCTATTTGAGCGAGAAAAGCACAAAATCAACATATACTGCACTTTTCACACTAACTCCACACGAATTCAAAAGAAACCATGCTGGCCTTCAAAAACATGCAAGAATTGATGTTTCTAAAGTGGAAATGTCATTCTATGACAGTTTGACAAATAAATACAAATGAATCTAACATACTCATATTCCGTCATTTTCAGCTCAAAATAACGCTATTTGAGCGAGAAAAGCACAAAATCAACATATACTGCACTTTTCACACTAACTCCACACGAATTCAAAAGAAACCATGCTGGCCTTCAAAAACATGCAAGAATTGATGTTTCTAAAGTGGAAATGTCATTCTATGACAGTTTGACAAATAAATACAAATGAATCTAACATACTCATATTCCGTCATTTTCAGCTCAAAATAACGCTATTTGAGCGAGAAAAGCACAAAATGAACATATACTGCACTTTTCACACTAACTCCACACGAATTCAAAAGAAACCATGCTGGCCTTCAAAAACATGCAAGAATTGATGTTTCTAAAGTGGAAATGTCATTCTATGACAGTTTGACAAATAAATACAAATGAATCTAACATACTCATATTCCGTCATTTTCAGCTCAAAATAACGCTATTTGAGCGAGAAAAGCACAAAATCAACATATACTGCACTTTTCACACTAACTCCACACGAATTCAAAAGAAACCATGCTGGCCTTCAAAAACATGCAAGAATTGATGTTTCTAAAGTGGAAATGTCATTCTATGACAGTTTGACAAATAAATACAAATGAATCTAACATACTCATATTCCGTCATTTTCAGCTCAAAATAACGCTATTTGAGCGAGAAAAGCACAAAATGAACATATACTGCACTTTTCACACTAACTCAACACGAATTCAAAATAAACCATGCTGTCCTTCAAAAACATGCAAGAATTGATGTTTCTAAAGTGGAAATGTCATTCTATGACAGTTTGACACAAATACAAAATAATTACATTCTGTCATTTTCCTATCAGAATAACGCTATTTAAGCGAGAACAGCACGAAAAGACGCTCATTGAGCAGATAAGCACAAAATCAAGACTTGCTGGACTTTTTACACTAACTCAACACGAATTCAAAAGAAACCATGCTGTCCTTCAATAACATGCAAGAATTCATGTTTCTAAAGTGGAAATGTCATTCTCAGACAGTTTGACAAATAAATACAAATGAATCTAAAATAATCATATTCTGTCATTTTCAAGTCAGAATAACGCTATTTGAGCGAGAAAAGCACAATAAGACACTATTTGAGCGAGAAAAGCACAAAATCAACACTTGCGGCACTTTTCACACTAACTCAACACGAATTCAAAATAAACCATGCTGTCCTTCAAAAACATGCAAGAATTGATGTTTCTAAAGTGGAAATGTCATTCTATGACAGTTTGACACATCAATACAAATGAATCTAAAATAATCACATTCATGTCATTTTCCTGTCTGAATAACGCTATTTAAGCGAGAAAAGGACAAAATCAACATTGGGTGCACTTTTCATAGTAATTGAACACGAATTCAAAATAAACCATGCTGTCCTTTAAAAACATGCAAGACTTGATGTTTCTAAAGTGGAAATGTCATTCTCAGACAGTTTGACACAAATACAAAATAATTACATTCTGTGATTTTCCTATCAGAATAACGCTATTTAAGCGAGAACAGCACGAAAAGACGCTCATTGAGCAGATAAGCACAAAATCAACACTTGCTGGACTTTTTACACTAACTCAACACGAATTCAAAAGAAACCATGCTGTCCTTCAATAACATGCAAGAATTCATGTTTCTAAAGTGGAAATGTCATTCTCAGACAGTTTGACACATTAATACAAACGAATCTAAAATAACCACATTCATGTCATTTTCCCGTCAGAATAACGCTATTTGAGCGAGAAAAGCACAATAAGACGCTATTTGAGCAGATAAGCACAAAATCAATATTTGCTGCACCTTTCACACTAACTCAACACGAATTCAAAATAAACCATGCTGGCCTTCAAAAACATGCAAGAATTGATGTTTCTAAAGTGGAAATGTCATTCTATGACAGTTTGACAAATAAATACAAATGAATCTAAAATAATCATATTCTGTCATTTTCAAGTCAGAATAACGCTATTTGAGCGAGAAAAGCACAATAAGACACTATTTGAGCGAGAAAAGCACAAAATCAACACTTGCGGCACTTTTCACACTAACTCAACACGAATTCAAAATAAACCATGCTGTCCTTCAAAAACATGCAAGAATTGATGTTTCTAAAGTGGAAATGTCATTCTATGACAGTTTGACACAAATACAAAATAATTACATTCTGTCATTTTCCTTTCAGAATAACGCTATTTAAGCGAGAACAGCACGAAAAGACGCTCATTGAGCAGATAAGCACAAAATCAAGACTTGCTGGACTTTTTACACTAACTCAACACGAATTCAAAAGAAACCATGCTGTCCTTCAATAACATGCAAGAATTCATGTTTCTAAAGTGGAAATGTCATTCTCAGACAGTTTGACACATTAATACAAACGAATCTAAAATAACCACATTCATGTCATTTTCCCGTCAGAATAACGCTATTTGAGCGAGAAAAGCACAATAAGACGCTATTTGAGCAGATAAGCACAAAATCAATATTTGCTGCACCTTTCACACTAACTCAACACGAATTCAAAATAAACCATGCTGTCCTTCAAAAACATGCAAGACTTGATGTTTCTAAAGTGGAAATGTCATTCTCAGACAGTTTGACACAAATACAAAATAATTACATTCTGTCATTTTCCTATCAGAATAACGCTATTTAAGCGAGAACAGCACGAAAAGACGCTCATTGATCAGATCGGCACATAATCAACACTTGCTGCACTTTTCACACTAACTCAACACGAATTCAAAATAAACCATGCTGTCCTTCAAAAACATGCAAGACTTGATGTTTCTAAAGTGGAAATGTCATTCTATGACAGTTTGACAAATAAATACAAATGAATCTAAAATAATCATATTCTGTCATTTTCAAGTCAGAATAACGCTATTTGAGCGAGAAAAGCACAATAAGACACTATTTGAGCGAGAAAAGCACAAAATCAATATTTGCTGCACCTTTCACACTAACTCAACACGAATTCAAAATAAACCATGCTGTCCTTCAAAAACATGCAAGACTTGATGTTTCTAAAGTGGAAATGTCATTCTCAGACAGTTTGACACAAATACAAAATAATTACATTCTGTCATTTTCCTATCAGAATAACGCTATTTAAGCGAGAACAGCACGAAAAGACGCTCATTGATCAGATCGGCACATAATCAACACTTGCTGCACTTTTCACACTAACTCAACACGAATTCAAAATAAACCATGCTGTCCTTCAAAAACATGCAAGACTTGATGTTTCTAAAGTGGAAATGTCATTCTATGACAGTTTGACAAATAAATACAAATGAATCTAAGATAATCATATTCTGTCATTTTCAAGTCAGAATAACGCTATTTGAGCGAGAAAAGCACAATAAGACACTATTTGAGCGAGAAAAGCACAAAATCAACACTTGCTGCACTTTTCACACTAACTCAACACGAATTCAAAATGAACCATACTGTCCTTCAAAAACATGCAAGAATTGATGTTTCTAAAGTGGAAATGTCATTCTATGACAGTTTGACAAATAAATACAAATGAATCTAAAATAATCATATTCTGTCATTTTCAAGTCAGAATAACGCTATTTGAGCGAGAAAAGCACAATAAGACACTATTTGAGCGAGAAAAGCACAAAATCAACACTTGCGGCACTTTTCACACTAACTCAACACGAATTCAAAATAAACCATGCTGTCCTTCAAAAACATGCAAGAATTGATGTTTCTAAAGTGGAAATGTCATTCTATGACAGTTTGACAAATAAATACAAATGAATCTAAAATAATCATATTCTGTCATTTTCAAGTCAGAATAACGCTATTTGAGCGAGAAAAGCACAATAAGACACTATTTGAGCGAGAAAAGCACAAAATCAACACTTGCGGCACTTTTCACACTAACTCAACACGAATTCAAAATAAACCATGCTGTCCTTCAAAAACATGCAAGAATTGATGTTTCTAAAGTGGAAATGTCATTCTATGACAGTTTGACACATCAATACAAATGAATCTAAAATAATCACATTCCTGTCATTTTCCTGTCTGAATAACGCTATTTAAGCGAGAAAAGGACAAAATCAACATTGGGTGCACTTTTCATAGTAATTGAACACGAATTCAAAATAAACCATGCTGTCCTTTAAAAACATGCAAGACTTGATGTTTCTAAAGTGGAAATGTCATTCTCAGACAGTTTGACACAAATACAAAATAATTACATTCTGTCATTTTCCTATCAGAATAACGCTATTTAAGCGAGAACAGCACGAAAAGACGCTCATTGAGCAGATAAGCACAAAATCAACACTTGCTGGACTTTTTACACTAACTCAACACGAATTCAAAAGAAACCATGCTGTCCTTCAATAACATGCAAGAATTCATGTTTCTAAAGTGGAAATGTCAATCTCAGACAGTTTGACACATTAATACAAACGAATCTAAAATAACCACATTCATGTCATTTTCCCGTCAGAATAACGCTATTTGAGCGAGAAAAGCACAATAAGACGCTATTTGAGCAGATAAGCACAAAATCAATATTTGCTGCACCTTTCACACTAACTCAACACGAATTCAAAATAAACCATGCTGTCCTTCAAAAACATGCAAGACTTGATGTTTCTAAAGTGGAAATGTCATTCTCAGACAGTTTGACACAAATACAAAATAATTACATTCTGTCATTTTCCTATCAGAATAACGCTATTTAAGCGAGAACAGCACGAAAAGACGCTCATTGAGCAGATCGGCACATAATCAACACTTGCTGCACTTTTCACACTAACTCAACACGAATTCAAAATAAACCATGCTGTCCTTCAAAAACATGCAAGACTTGATGTTTCTAAAGTGGAAATGTCATTCTATGACAGTTTGACAAATAAATACAAATGAATCTAAAATAATCATATTCTGTCATTTTCAAGTCAGAATAACGCTATTTGAGCGAGAAAAGCACAATAAGACACTATTTGAGCGAGAAAAGCACAAAATCAACACTTGCTGCACTTTTCACACTAACTCAACACGAATTCAAAATAAACCATGCTGTCCTTCAAAAACATGCAAGAATTGATGTTTCTAAAGTGGAAATGTCATTCTATGACAGTTTGACAAATAAATACAAATGAATCTAAAATAATCATATTCTGTCATTTTCAAGTCAGAATAACGCTATTTGAGCGAGAAAAGCACAATAAGACACTATTTGAGCGAGAAAAGCACAAAATCAACACTTGCGGCACTTTTCACACTAACTCAACACGAATTCAAAATAAACCATGCTGTCCTTCAAAAACATGCAAGAATTGATGTTTCTAAAGTGGAAATGTCATTCTATGACAGTTTGACAAATAAATACAAATGAATCTAAAATAATCATATTCTGTCATTTTCAAGTCAGAATAACGCTATTTGAGCGAGAAAAGCACAATAAGACACTATTTGAGCGAGAAAAGCACAAAATCAACACTTGCGGCACTTTTCACACTAACTCAACACGAATTCAAAATAAACCATGCTGTCCTTCAAAAACATGCAAGAATTGATGTTTCTAAAGTGGAAATGTCATTCTATGACAGTTTGACACATCAATACAAATGAATCTAAAATAATCACATTCATGTCATTTTCCTGTCAGAATAACGCTATTTAAGCGAGAAAAGGACAAAATCAACATTGGGTGCACTTTTCATAGTAATTGAACACGAATTCAAAATAAACCATGCTGTCCTTTAAAAACATGCAAGACTTGATGTTTCTAAAGTGGAAATGTCATTCTCAGACAGTTTGACACAAATACAAAATAATTACATTCTGTCATTTTCCTATCAGAATAACGCTATTTAAGCGAGAACAGCACGAAAAGACGCTCATTGAGCAGATAAGCACAAAATCAACACTTGCTGGACTTTTTACACTAACTCAACACGAATTCAAAAGAAACCATGCTGTCCTTCAATAACATGCAAGAATTCATGTTTCTAAAGTGGAAATGTCAATCTCAGACAGTTTGACACATTAATACAAACGAATCTAAAATAACCACATTCATGTCATTTTCCCGTCAGAATAACGCTATTTGAGCGAGAAAAGCACAATAAGACGCTATTTGAGCAGATAAGCACAAAATCAATATTTGCTGCACCTTTCACACTAACTCAACACGAATTCAAAATAAACCATGCTGTCCTTCAAAAACATGCAAGACTTGATGTTTCTAAAGTGGAAATGTCATTCTCAGACAGTTTGACACAAATACAAAATAATTACATTCTGTCATTTTCCTATCAGAATAACGCTATTTAAGCGAGAACAGCACGAAAAGACGCTCATTGAGCAGATCGGCACATAATCAACACTTGCTGCACTTTTCACACTAACTCAACACGAATTCAAAATAAACCATGCTGTCCTTCAAAAACATGCAAGACTTGATGTTTCTAAAGTGGAAATGTCATTCTATGACAGTTTGACAAATAAATACAAATGAATCTAAAATAATCATATTCTGTCATTTTCAAGTCAGAATAACGCTATTTGAGCGAGAAAAGCACAATAAGACACTATTTGAGCGAGAAAAGCACAAAATCAACACTTGCTGCACTTTTCACACTAACTCAACACGAATTCAAAATAAACCATGCTGTCCTTCAAAAACATGCAAGAATTGATGTTTCTAAAGTGGAAATGTCATTCTATGACAGTTTGACAAATAAATACAAATGAATCTAAAATAATCATATTCTGTCATTTTCAAGTCAGAATAACGCTATTTGAGCGAGAAAAGCACAATAAGACAAAATTTGAGCGAGAAAAGCACAAAATCAACACTTGCGGCACTTTTCACACTAACTCAACACGAATTCAAAAGAAACCATGCTGTCCTTCAATAACATGCAAGAATTCATGTTTCTAAAGTGGAAATGTCATTCTCAGACAGTTTGACACATTAATACAAACGAATCTAAAATAGCCACATTCATGTCATTTTCCCGTCAGAATAACGCTATTTGAGCGAGAAAAGCACAATAAGACGCTATTTGAGCAGATAAGCACAAAATCAATATTTGCTGCACCTTTCACACTAACTCAACACGAATTCAAAATAAACCATGCTGTCCTTCAAAAACATGTAAGACTTGATGTTTCTAAAGTGGAAATGTCATTCTCAGACAGTTTGACACAAATACAAAATAATTACATTCTGTCATTTTCCTATCAGAATAACGCTATTTAAGCGAGAACAGCACGAAAAGACGCTCATTGAGCAGATCGGCACATTATCAACACTTGCTGCACTTTTCACACTAACTCAACACGAATTCAAAATAAACCATGCTGTCCTTCAAAAACATGCAAGACTTGATGTTTCTAAAGTGGAAATGTCATTCTATGACAGTTTGACAAATAAATACAAATGAATCTAAAATAATCATATTCTGTCATTTTCAAGTCAGAATAACGCTATTTGAGCGAGAAAAGCACAATAAGACACTATTTGAGCGAGAAAAGCACAAAATCAACACTTGCTGCACTTTTCACACTAACTCAACACGAATTCAAAATAAACCATGCTGTCCCTCAAAAACATGCAAGACTTGATGTTTCTAAAGTGGAAATGTCATTCTATGACAGTTTGA
Source organism: Chaetodon auriga (assembly GCF_051107435.1). NCBI lineage: Eukaryota > Metazoa > Chordata > Actinopteri > Chaetodontiformes > Chaetodontidae > Chaetodon > Chaetodon auriga. Next base: position 340,318 of record NW_027481930.1, on the reverse strand, counting down.
CAAATAAATACAAATGAATCTAAAATAATCATATTCTGTCATTTTCAAGTCAGAATAACGCTATTTGAGCGAGAAAAGCACAATAAGACACTATTTGAGCGAGAAAAGCACAAAATCAACACTTGCTGCACTTTTCACACTAACTCAACACGAATTCAAAATAAACCATACTGTCCTTCAAAAACATGCAAGAATTGATGTTTCTAAAGTGGAAATGTCATTCTATGACAGTTTGACAAATAAATACAAATGAATCTAAAATAATCATATTCTGTCATTTTCAAGTCAGAATAACGCTATTTGAGCGAGAAAAGCACAATAAGACACTATTTGAGCGAGAAAAGCACAAAATCAACACTTGCGGCACTTTTCACACTAACTCAACACGAATTCAAAATAAACCATGCTGTCCTTCAATAACATGCAAGAATTCATGTTTCTAAAGTGGAAATGTCATTCTCAGACAGTTTGACACATTAATACAAACGAATCTAAAATAACCACATTCATGTCATTTTCCCGTCAGAATAACGCTATTTGAGCGAGAAAAGCACAATAAGACGCTATTTGAGCAGATAAGCACAAAATCAATATTTGCTGCACCTTTCACACTAACTCAACACGAATTCAAAATAAACCATGCTGTCCTTCAAAAACATGCAAGACTTGATGTTTCTAAAGTGGAAATGTCATTCTCAGACAGTTTGACACAAATACAAAATAATTACATTCTGTCATTTTCCTATCAGAATAACGCTATTTAAGCGAGAACAGCACGAAAAGACGCTCATTGATCAGATCGGCACATAATCAACACTTGCTGCACTTTTCACACTAACTCAACACGAATTCAAAATAAACCATGCTGTCCTTCAAAAACATGCAAGACTTGATGTTTCTAAAGTGGAAATGTCATTCTATGACAGTTTGACAAATAAATACAAATGAATCTAAAATAATCATATTCTGTCATTTTCAAGTCAGAATAACGCTATTTGAGCGAGAAAAGCACAATAAGACACTATTTGAGCGAGAAAAGCACAAAATCAACACTTGCGGCACTTTTCACACTAACTCAACACGAATTCAAAAGAAACCATGCTGTCCTTCAATAACATGCAAGAATTCATGTTTCTAAAGTGGAAATGTCATTCTCAGACAGTTTGACACATTAATACAAACGAATCTAAAATAACCACATTCATGTCATTTTCCCGTCAGAATAACGCTATTTGAGCGAGAAAAGCACAATAAGACGCTATTTGAGCAGATAAGCACAAAATCAATATTTGCTGCACCTTTCACACTAACTCAACACGAATTCAAAATAAACCATGCTGTCCTTCAAAAACATGCAAGACTTGATGTTTCTAAAGTGGAAATGTCATTCTATGACAGTTTGACACATCAATACAAATGAATCTAAAATAATCACATTCATGTCATTTTCCTGTCTGAATAACGCTATTTAAGCGAGAAAAGGACAAAATCAACATTGGGTGCACTTTTCATAGTAATTGAACACGAATTCAAAATAAACCATGCTGTCCTTTAAAAACATGCAAGACTTGATGTTTCTAAAGTGGAAATGTCATTCTCAGACAGTTTGACACAAATACAAAATAATTACATTCTGTGATTTTCCTATCAGAATAACGCTATTTAAGCGAGAACAGCACGAAAAGACGCTCATTGAGCAGATAAGCACAAAATCAACACTTGCTGGACTTTTTACACTAACTCAACACGAATTCAAAAGAAACCATGCTGTCCTTCAATAACATGCAAGAATTCATGTTTCTAAAGTGGAAATGTCATTCTCAGACAGTTTGACACATTAATACAAACGAATCTAAAATAACCACATTCATGTCATTTTCCCGTCAGAATAACGCTATTTGAGCGAGAAAAGCACAATAAGACGCTATTTGAGCAGATAAGCACAAAATCAATATTTGCTGCACCTTTCACACTAACTCAACACGAATTCAAAATAAACCATGCTGGCCTTCAAAAACATGCAAGAATTGATGTTTCTAAAGTGGAAATGTCATTCTATGACAGTTTGACAAATAAATACAAATGAATCTAAAATAATCATATTCTGTCATTTTCAAGTCAGAATAACGCTATTTGAGCGAGAAAAGCACAATAAGACACTATTTGAGCGAGAAAAGCACAAAATCAACACTTGCGGCACTTTTCACACTAACTCAACACGAATTCAAAATAAACCATGCTGTCCTTCAAAAACATGCAAGAATTGATGTTTCTAAAGTGGAAATGTCATTCTATGACAGTTTGACACAAATACAAAATAATTACATTCTGTCATTTTCCTTTCAGAATAACGCTATTTAAGCGAGAACAGCACGAAAAGACGCTCATTGAGCAGATAAGCACAAAATCAAGACTTGCTGGACTTTTTACACTAACTCAACACGAATTCAAAAGAAACCATGCTGTCCTTCAATAACATGCAAGAATTCATGTTTCTAAAGTGGAAATGTCATTCTCAGACAGTTTGACACATTAATACAAACGAATCTAAAATAACCACATTCATGTCATTTTCCCGTCAGAATAACGCTATTTGAGCGAGAAAAGCACAATAAGACGCTATTTGAGCAGATAAGCACAAAATCAATATTTGCTGCACCTTTCACACTAACTCAACACGAATTCAAAATAAACCATGCTGTCCTTCAAAAACATGCAAGACTTGATGTTTCTAAAGTGGAAATGTCATTCTCAGACAGTTTGACACAAATACAAAATAATTACATTCTGTCATTTTCCTATCAGAATAACGCTATTTAAGCGAGAACAGCACGAAAAGACGCTCATTGATCAGATCGGCACATAATCAACACTTGCTGCACTTTTCACACTAACTCAACACGAATTCAAAATAAACCATGCTGTCCTTCAAAAACATGCAAGACTTGATGTTTCTAAAGTGGAAATGTCATTCTATGACAGTTTGACAAATAAATACAAATGAATCTAAAATAATCATATTCTGTCATTTTCAAGTCAGAATAACGCTATTTGAGCGAGAAAAGCACAATAAGACACTATTTGAGCGAGAAAAGCACAAAATCAATATTTGCTGCACCTTTCACACTAACTCAACACGAATTCAAAATAAACCATGCTGTCCTTCAAAAACATGCAAGACTTGATGTTTCTAAAGTGGAAATGTCATTCTCAGACAGTTTGACACAAATACAAAATAATTACATTCTGTCATTTTCCTATCAGAATAACGCTATTTAAGCGAGAACAGCACGAAAAGACGCTCATTGATCAGATCGGCACATAATCAACACTTGCTGCACTTTTCACACTAACTCAACACGAATTCAAAATAAACCATGCTGTCCTTCAAAAACATGCAAGACTTGATGTTTCTAAAGTGGAAATGTCATTCTATGACAGTTTGACAAATAAATACAAATGAATCTAAGATAATCATATTCTGTCATTTTCAAGTCAGAATAACGCTATTTGAGCGAGAAAAGCACAATAAGACACTATTTGAGCGAGAAAAGCACAAAATCAACACTTGCTGCACTTTTCACACTAACTCAACACGAATTCAAAATGAACCATACTGTCCTTCAAAAACATGCAAGAATTGATGTTTCTAAAGTGGAAATGTCATTCTATGACAGTTTGACAAATAAATACAAATGAATCTAAAATAATCATATTCTGTCATTTTCAAGTCAGAATAACGCTATTTGAGCGAGAAAAGCACAATAAGACACTATTTGAGCGAGAAAAGCACAAAATCAACACTTGCGGCACTTTTCACACTAACTCAACACGAATTCAAAATAAACCATGCTGTCCTTCAAAAACATGCAAGAATTGATGTTTCTAAAGTGGAAATGTCATTCTATGACAGTTTGACAAATAAATACAAATGAATCTAAAATAATCATATTCTGTCATTTTCAAGTCAGAATAACGCTATTTGAGCGAGAAAAGCACAATAAGACACTATTTGAGCGAGAAAAGCACAAAATCAACACTTGCGGCACTTTTCACACTAACTCAACACGAATTCAAAATAAACCATGCTGTCCTTCAAAAACATGCAAGAATTGATGTTTCTAAAGTGGAAATGTCATTCTATGACAGTTTGACACATCAATACAAATGAATCTAAAATAATCACATTCCTGTCATTTTCCTGTCTGAATAACGCTATTTAAGCGAGAAAAGGACAAAATCAACATTGGGTGCACTTTTCATAGTAATTGAACACGAATTCAAAATAAACCATGCTGTCCTTTAAAAACATGCAAGACTTGATGTTTCTAAAGTGGAAATGTCATTCTCAGACAGTTTGACACAAATACAAAATAATTACATTCTGTCATTTTCCTATCAGAATAACGCTATTTAAGCGAGAACAGCACGAAAAGACGCTCATTGAGCAGATAAGCACAAAATCAACACTTGCTGGACTTTTTACACTAACTCAACACGAATTCAAAAGAAACCATGCTGTCCTTCAATAACATGCAAGAATTCATGTTTCTAAAGTGGAAATGTCAATCTCAGACAGTTTGACACATTAATACAAACGAATCTAAAATAACCACATTCATGTCATTTTCCCGTCAGAATAACGCTATTTGAGCGAGAAAAGCACAATAAGACGCTATTTGAGCAGATAAGCACAAAATCAATATTTGCTGCACCTTTCACACTAACTCAACACGAATTCAAAATAAACCATGCTGTCCTTCAAAAACATGCAAGACTTGATGTTTCTAAAGTGGAAATGTCATTCTCAGACAGTTTGACACAAATACAAAATAATTACATTCTGTCATTTTCCTATCAGAATAACGCTATTTAAGCGAGAACAGCACGAAAAGACGCTCATTGAGCAGATCGGCACATAATCAACACTTGCTGCACTTTTCACACTAACTCAACACGAATTCAAAATAAACCATGCTGTCCTTCAAAAACATGCAAGACTTGATGTTTCTAAAGTGGAAATGTCATTCTATGACAGTTTGACAAATAAATACAAATGAATCTAAAATAATCATATTCTGTCATTTTCAAGTCAGAATAACGCTATTTGAGCGAGAAAAGCACAATAAGACACTATTTGAGCGAGAAAAGCACAAAATCAACACTTGCTGCACTTTTCACACTAACTCAACACGAATTCAAAATAAACCATGCTGTCCTTCAAAAACATGCAAGAATTGATGTTTCTAAAGTGGAAATGTCATTCTATGACAGTTTGACAAATAAATACAAATGAATCTAAAATAATCATATTCTGTCATTTTCAAGTCAGAATAACGCTATTTGAGCGAGAAAAGCACAATAAGACACTATTTGAGCGAGAAAAGCACAAAATCAACACTTGCGGCACTTTTCACACTAACTCAACACGAATTCAAAATAAACCATGCTGTCCTTCAAAAACATGCAAGAATTGATGTTTCTAAAGTGGAAATGTCATTCTATGACAGTTTGACAAATAAATACAAATGAATCTAAAATAATCATATTCTGTCATTTTCAAGTCAGAATAACGCTATTTGAGCGAGAAAAGCACAATAAGACACTATTTGAGCGAGAAAAGCACAAAATCAACACTTGCGGCACTTTTCACACTAACTCAACACGAATTCAAAATAAACCATGCTGTCCTTCAAAAACATGCAAGAATTGATGTTTCTAAAGTGGAAATGTCATTCTATGACAGTTTGACACATCAATACAAATGAATCTAAAATAATCACATTCATGTCATTTTCCTGTCAGAATAACGCTATTTAAGCGAGAAAAGGACAAAATCAACATTGGGTGCACTTTTCATAGTAATTGAACACGAATTCAAAATAAACCATGCTGTCCTTTAAAAACATGCAAGACTTGATGTTTCTAAAGTGGAAATGTCATTCTCAGACAGTTTGACACAAATACAAAATAATTACATTCTGTCATTTTCCTATCAGAATAACGCTATTTAAGCGAGAACAGCACGAAAAGACGCTCATTGAGCAGATAAGCACAAAATCAACACTTGCTGGACTTTTTACACTAACTCAACACGAATTCAAAAGAAACCATGCTGTCCTTCAATAACATGCAAGAATTCATGTTTCTAAAGTGGAAATGTCAATCTCAGACAGTTTGACACATTAATACAAACGAATCTAAAATAACCACATTCATGTCATTTTCCCGTCAGAATAACGCTATTTGAGCGAGAAAAGCACAATAAGACGCTATTTGAGCAGATAAGCACAAAATCAATATTTGCTGCACCTTTCACACTAACTCAACACGAATTCAAAATAAACCATGCTGTCCTTCAAAAACATGCAAGACTTGATGTTTCTAAAGTGGAAATGTCATTCTCAGACAGTTTGACACAAATACAAAATAATTACATTCTGTCATTTTCCTATCAGAATAACGCTATTTAAGCGAGAACAGCACGAAAAGACGCTCATTGAGCAGATCGGCACATAATCAACACTTGCTGCACTTTTCACACTAACTCAACACGAATTCAAAATAAACCATGCTGTCCTTCAAAAACATGCAAGACTTGATGTTTCTAAAGTGGAAATGTCATTCTATGACAGTTTGACAAATAAATACAAATGAATCTAAAATAATCATATTCTGTCATTTTCAAGTCAGAATAACGCTATTTGAGCGAGAAAAGCACAATAAGACACTATTTGAGCGAGAAAAGCACAAAATCAACACTTGCTGCACTTTTCACACTAACTCAACACGAATTCAAAATAAACCATGCTGTCCTTCAAAAACATGCAAGAATTGATGTTTCTAAAGTGGAAATGTCATTCTATGACAGTTTGACAAATAAATACAAATGAATCTAAAATAATCATATTCTGTCATTTTCAAGTCAGAATAACGCTATTTGAGCGAGAAAAGCACAATAAGACAAAATTTGAGCGAGAAAAGCACAAAATCAACACTTGCGGCACTTTTCACACTAACTCAACACGAATTCAAAAGAAACCATGCTGTCCTTCAATAACATGCAAGAATTCATGTTTCTAAAGTGGAAATGTCATTCTCAGACAGTTTGACACATTAATACAAACGAATCTAAAATAGCCACATTCATGTCATTTTCCCGTCAGAATAACGCTATTTGAGCGAGAAAAGCACAATAAGACGCTATTTGAGCAGATAAGCACAAAATCAATATTTGCTGCACCTTTCACACTAACTCAACACGAATTCAAAATAAACCATGCTGTCCTTCAAAAACATGTAAGACTTGATGTTTCTAAAGTGGAAATGTCATTCTCAGACAGTTTGACACAAATACAAAATAATTACATTCTGTCATTTTCCTATCAGAATAACGCTATTTAAGCGAGAACAGCACGAAAAGACGCTCATTGAGCAGATCGGCACATTATCAACACTTGCTGCACTTTTCACACTAACTCAACACGAATTCAAAATAAACCATGCTGTCCTTCAAAAACATGCAAGACTTGATGTTTCTAAAGTGGAAATGTCATTCTATGACAGTTTGACAAATAAATACAAATGAATCTAAAATAATCATATTCTGTCATTTTCAAGTCAGAATAACGCTATTTGAGCGAGAAAAGCACAATAAGACACTATTTGAGCGAGAAAAGCACAAAATCAACACTTGCTGCACTTTTCACACTAACTCAACACGAATTCAAAATAAACCATGCTGTCCCTCAAAAACATGCAAGACTTGATGTTTCTAAAGTGGAAATGTCATTCTATGACAGTTTGACAAATAAATACAAATGAATCTAAAATAATCATATTCTGTCATTTTCAAGTCAGAATAACGCTATTTGAGCGAGAAAAGCACAATAAGACACTATTTGAGCGAGAAAAGCACAAAATCAACACTTGCTGCACTTTTCACACTAACTCAACACGAATTCAAAATAAACCATACTGTCCTTCAAAAACATGCAAGAATTGATGTTTCTAAAGTGGAAATGTCATTCTATGACAGTTTGACAAATAAATACAAATGAATCTAAAATAATCATATTCTGTCATTTTCAAGTCAGAATAACGCTATTTGAGCGAGAAAAGCACAATAAGACACTATTTGAGCGAGAAAAGCACAAAATCAACACTTGCGGCACTTTTCACACTAACTCAACACGAATTCAAAATAAACCATGCTGTCCTTCAATAACATGCAAGAATTCATGTTTCTAAAGTGGAAATGTCATTCTCAGACAGTTTGACACATTAATACAAACGAATCTAAAATAACCACATTCATGTCATTTTCCCGTCAGAATAACGCTATTTGAGCGAGAAAAGCACAATAAGACGCTATTTGAGCAGATAAGCACAAAATCAATATTTGCTGCACCTTTCACACTAACTCAACACGAATTCAAAATAAACCATGCTGTCCTTCAAAAACATGCAAGACTTGATGTTTCTAAAGTGGAAATGTCATTCTCAGACAGTTTGACACAAATACAAAATAATTACATTCTGTCATTTTCCTATCAGAATAACGCTATTTAAGCGAGAACAGCACGAAAAGACGCTCATTGATCAGATCGGCACATAATCAACACTTGCTGCACTTTTCACACTAACTCAACACGAATTCAAAATAAACCATGCTGTCCTTCAAAAACATGCAAGACTTGATGTTTCTAAAGTGGAAATGTCATTCTATGACAGTTTGACAAATAAATACAAATGAATCTAAAATAATCATATTCTGTCATTTTCAAGTCAGAATAACGCTATTTGAGCGAGAAAAGCACAATAAGACACTATTTGAGCGAGAAAAGCACAAAATCAACACTTGCGGCACTTTTCACACTAACTCAACACGAATTCAAAAGAAACCATGCTGTCCTTCAATAACATGCAAGAATTCATGTTTCTAAAGTGGAAATGTCATTCTCAGACAGTTTGACACATTAATACAAACGAATCTAAAATAACCACATTCATGTCATTTTCCCGTCAGAATAACGCTATTTGAGCGAGAAAAGCACAATAAGACGCTATTTGAGCAGATAAGCACAAAATCAATATTTGCTGCACCTTTCACACTAACTCAACACGAATTCAAAATAAACCATGCTGTCCTTCAAAAACATGCAAGACTTGATGTTTCTAAAGTGGAAATGTCATTCTCAGACAGTTTGACACAAATACAAAATAATTACATTCTGTCATTTTCCTATCAGAATAACGCTATTTAAGCGAGAACAGCACGAAAAGACGCTCATTGATCAGATCGGCACATAATCAACACTTGCTGCACTTTTCACACTAACTCAACACGAATTCAAAATAAACCATGCTGTCCTTCAAAAACATGCAAGACTTGATGTTTCTAAAGTGGAAATGTCATTCTATGACAGTTTGACAAATAAATACAAATGAATCTAAAATAATCATATTCTGTCATTTTCAAGTCAGAATAACGCTATTTGAGCGAGAAAAGCACAATAAGACACTATTTGAGCGAGAAAAGCACAAAATCAATATTTGCTGCACCTTTCACACTAACTCAACACGAATTCAAAATAAACCATGCTGTCCTTCAAAAACATGCAAGACTTGATGTTTCTAAAGTGGAAATGTCATTCTCAGACAGTTTGACACAAATACAAAATAATTACATTCTGTCATTTTCCTATCAGAATAACGCTATTTAAGCGAGAACAGCACGAAAAGACGCTCATTGATCAGATCGGCACATAATCAACACTTGCTGCACTTTTCACACTAACTCAACACGAATTCAAAATAAACCATGCTGTCCTTCAAAAACATGCAAGACTTGATGTTTCTAAAGTGGAAATGTCATTCTATGACAGTTTGACAAATAAATACAAATGAATCTAAGATAATCATATTCTGTCATTTTCAAGTCAGAATAACGCTATTTGAGCGAGAAAAGCACAATAAGACACTATTTGAGCGAGAAAAGCACAAAATCAACACTTGCTGCACTTTTCACACTAACTCAACACGAATTCAAAATGAACCATGCTGTCCTTCAAAAACATGCAAGAATTGATGTTTCTAAAGTGGAAATGTCATTCTATGACAGTTTGACAAATAAATACAAATGAATCTAAAATAATCATATTCTGTCATTTTCAAGTCAGAATAACGCTATTTGAGCGAGAAAAGCACAATAAGACACTATTTGAGCGAGAAAAGCACAAAATCAACACTTGCGGCACTTTTCACACTAACTCAACACGAATTCAAAATAAACCATGCTGTCCTTCAAAAACATGCAAGAATTGATGTTTCTAAAGTGGAAATGTCATTCTATGACAGTTTGACAAATAAATACAAATGAATCTAAAATAATCATATTCTGTCATTTTCAAGTCAGAATAACGCTATTTGAGCGAGAAAAGCACAATAAGACACTATTTGAGCGAGAAAAGCACAAAATCAACACTTGCGGCACTTTTCACACTAACTCAACACGAATTCAAAATAAACCATGCTGTCCTTCAAAAACATGCAAGAATTGATGTTTCTAAAGTGGAAATGTCATTCTATGACAGTTTGACACATCAATACAAATGAATCTAAAATAATCACATTCATGTCATTTTCCTGTCTGAATAACGCTATTTAAGCGAGAAAAGGACAAAATCAACATTGGGTGCACTTTTCATAGTAATTGAACACGAATTCAAAATAAACCATGCTGTCCTTTAAAAACATGCAAGACTTGATGTTTCTAAAGTGGAAATGTCATTCTCAGACAGTTTGACACAAATACAAAATAATTACATTCTGTCATTTTCCTATCAGAATAACGCTATTTAAGCGAGAACAGCACGAAAAGACGCTCATTGAGCAGATAAGCACAAAATCAACACTTGCTGGACTTTTTACACTAACTCAACACGAATTCAAAAGAAACCATGCTGTCCTTCAATAACATGCAAGAATTCATGTTTCTAAAGTGGAAATGTCAATCTCAGACAGTTTGACACATTAATACAAACGAATCTAAAATAACCACATTCATGTCATTTTCCCGTCAGAATAACGCTATTTGAGCGAGAAAAGCACAATAAGACGCTATTTGAGCAGATAAGCACAAAATCAATATTTGCTGCACCTTTCACACTAACTCAACACGAATTCAAAATAAACCATGCTGTCCTTCAAAAACATGCAAGACTTGATGCTTCTAAAGTGGAAATGTCATTCTCAGACAGTTTGACACAAATACAAAATAATTACATTCTGTCATTTTCCTATCAGAATAACGCTATTTAAGCGAGAACAGCACGAAAAGACGCTCATTGAGCAGATCGGCACATAATCAACACTTGCTGCACTTTTCACACTAACTCAACACGAATTCAAAATAAACCATGCTGTCCTTCAAAAACATGCAAGACTTGATGTTTCTAAAGTGGAAATGTCATTCTATGACAGTTTGACAAATAAATACAAATGAATCTAAAATAATCATATTCTGTCATTTTCAAGTCAGAATAACGCTATTTGAGCGAGAAAAGCACAATAAGACACTATTTGAGCGAGAAAAGCACAAAATCAACACTTGCTGCACTTTTCACACTAACTCAACACGAATTCAAAATAAACCATGCTGTCCTTCAAAAACATGCAAGAATTGATGTTTCTAAAGTGGAAATGTCATTCTATGACAGTTTGACAAATAAATACAAATGAATCTAAAATAATCATATTCTGTCATTTTCAAGTCAGAATAACGCTATTTGAGCGAGAAAAGCACAATAAGACACTATTTGAGCGAGAAAAGCACAAAATCAACACTTGCGGCACTTTTCACACTAACTCAACACGAATTCAAAATAAACCATGCTGTCCTTCAAAAACATGCAAGAATTGATGTTTCTAAAGTGGAAATGTCATTCTATGACAGTTTGACAAATAAATACAAATGAATCTAAAATAATCATATTCTGTCATTTTCAAGTCAGAATAACGCTATTTGAGCGAGAAAAGCACAATAAGACACTATTTGAGCGAGAAAAGCACAAAATCAACACTTGCGGCACTTTTCACACTAACTCAACACGAATTCAAAATAAACCATGCTGTCCTTCAAAAACATGCAAGAATTGATGTTTCTAAAGTGGAAATGTCATTCTATGACAGTTTGACACATCAATACAAATGAATCTAAAATAATCACATTCATGTCATTTTCCTGTCAGAATAACGCTATTTAAGCGAGAAAAGGACAAAATCAACATTGGGTGCACTTTTCATAGTAATTGAACACGAATTCAAAATAAACCATGCTGTCCTTTAAAAACATGCAAGACTTGATGTTTCTAAAGTGGAAATGTCATTCTCAGACAGTTTGACACAAATACAAAATAATTACATTCTGTCATTTTCCTATCAGAATAACGCTATTTAAGCGAGAACAGCACGAAAAGACGCTCATTGAGCAGATAAGCACAAAATCAACACTTGCTGGACTTTTTACACTAACTCAACACGAATTCAAAAGAAACCATGCTGTCCTTCAATAACATGCAAGAATTCATGTTTCTAAAGTGGAAATGTCATTCTCAGACAGTTTGACAAATAAATACAAATGAATCTAAAATAATCATATTCTGTCATTTTCAAGTCAGAATAACGCTATTTGAGCGAGAAAAGCACAATAAGACAAAATTTGAGCGAGAAAAGCACAAAATCAACACTTGCGGCACTTTTCACACTAACTCAACACGAATTCAAAAGAAACCATGCTGTCCTTCAATAACATGCAAGAATTCATGTTTCTAAAGTGGAAATGTCATTCTCAGACAGTTTGACACATTAATACAAACGAATCTAAAATAACCACATTCATGTCATTTTCCCGTCAGAATAACGCTATTTGAGCGAGAAAAGCACAATAAGACGCTATTTGAGCAGATAAGCACAAAATCAATATTTGCTGCACCTTTCACACTAACTCAACACGAATTCAAAATAAACCATGCTGTCCTTCAAAAACATGTAAGACTTGATGTTTCTAAAGTGGAAATGTCATTCTCAGACAGTTTGACACAAATACAAAATAATTACATTCTGTCATTTTCCTATCAGAATAACGCTATTTAAGCGAGAACAGCACGAAAAGACGCTCATTGAGCAGATCGGCACATAATCAACACTTGCTGCACTTTTCACACTAACTCAACACGAATTCAAAATAAACCATGCTGTCCTTCAAAAACATGCAAGACTTGATGTTTCTAAAGTGGAAATGTCATTCTATGACAGTTTGACAAATAAATACAAATGAATCTAAAATAATCATATTCTGTCATTTTCAAGTCAGAATAACGCTATTTGAGCGAGAAAAGCACAATAAGACACTATTTGAGCGAGAAAAGCACAAAATCAACACTTGCTGCACTTTTCACACTAACTCAACACGAATTCAAAATAAACCATGCTGTCCCTCAAAAACATGCAAGACTTGATGTTTCTAAAGTGGAAATGTCATTCTATGACAGTTTGACAAATAAATACAAATGAATCTAAAATAATCATATTCTGTCATTTTCAAGTCAGAATAACGCTATTTGAGCGAGAAAAGCACAATAAGACACTATTTGAGCGAGAAAAGCACAAAATCAACACTTGCTGCACTTTTCACACTAACTCAACACGAATTCAAAATAAACCATACTGTCCTTCAAAAACATGCAAGAATTGATGTTTCTAAAGTGGAAATGTCATTCTATGACAGTTTGACAAATAAATACAAATGAATCTAAAATAATCATATTCTGTCATTTTCAAGTCAGAATAACGCTATTTGAGCGAGAAAAGCACAATAAGACACTATTTGAGCGAGAAAAGCACAAAATCAACACTTGCGGCACTTTTCACACTAACTCAACACGAATTCAAAATAAACCATGCTGTCCTTCAATAACATGCAAGAATTCATGTTTCTAAAGTGGAAATGTCATTCTCAGACAGTTTGACACATTAATACAAACGAATCTAAAATAACCACATTCATGTCATTTTCCCGTCAGAATAACGCTATTTGAGCGAGAAAAGCACAATAAGACGCTATTTGAGCAGATAAGCACAAAATCAATATTTGCTGCACCTTTCACACTAACTCAACACGAATTCAAAATAAACCATGCTGTCCTTCAAAAACATGCAAGACTTGATGTTTCTAAAGTGGAAATGTCATTCTCAGACAGTTTGACACAAATACAAAATAATTACATTCTGTCATTTTCCTATCAGAATAACGCTATTTAAGCGAGAACAGCACGAAAAGACGCTCATTGATCAGATCGGCACATAATCAACACTTGCTGCACTTTTCACACTAACTCAACACGAATTCAAAATAAACCATGCTGTCCTTCAAAAACATGCAAGACTTGATGTTTCTAAAGTGGAAATGTCATTCTATGACAGTTTGACAAATAAATACAAATGAATCTAAAATAATCATATTCTGTCATTTTCAAGTCAGAATAACGCTATTTGAGCGAGAAAAGCACAATAAGACACTATTTGAGCGAGAAAAGCACAAAATCAACACTTGCGGCACTTTTCACACTAACTCAACACGAATTCAAAAGAAACCATGCTGTCCTTCAATAACATGCAAGAATTCATGTTTCTAAAGTGGAAATGTCATTCTCAGACAGTTTGACACATTAATACAAACGAATCTAAAATAACCACATTCATGTCATTTTCCCGTCAGAATAACGCTATTTGAGCGAGAAAAGCACAATAAGACGCTATTTGAGCAGATAAGCACAAAATCAATATTTGCTGCACCTTTCACACTAACTCAACACGAATTCAAAATAAACCATGCTGTCCTTCAAAAACATGCAAGACTTGATGTTTCTAAAGTGGAAATGTCATTCTCAGACAGTTTGACACAAATACAAAATAATTACATTCTGTCATTTTCCTATCAGAATAACGCTATTTAAGCGAGAACAGCACGAAAAGACGCTCATTGATCAGATCGGCACATAATCAACACTTGCTGCACTTTTCACACTAACTCAACACGAATTCAAAATAAACCATGCTGTCCTTCAAAAACATGCAAGACTTGATGTTTCTAAAGTGGAAATGTCATTCTATGACAGTTTGACAAATAAATACAAATGAATCTAAAATAATCATATTCTGTCATTTTCAAGTCAGAATAACGCTATTTGAGCGAGAAAAGCACAATAAGACACTATTTGAGCGAGAAAAGCACAAAATCAATATTTGCTGCACCTTTCACACTAACTCAACACGAATTCAAAATAAACCATGCTGTCCTTCAAAAACATGCAAGACTTGATGTTTCTAAAGTGGAAATGTCATTCTCAGACAGTTTGACACAAATACAAAATAATTACATTCTGTCATTTTCCTATCAGAATAACGCTATTTAAGCGAGAACAGCACGAAAAGACGCTCATTGATCAGATCGGCACATAATCAACACTTGCTGCACTTTTCACACTAACTCAACACGAATTCAAAATAAACCATGCTGTCCTTCAAAAACATGCAAGACTTGATGTTTCTAAAGTGGAAATGTCATTCTATGACAGTTTGACAAATAAATACAAATGAATCTAAGATAATCATATTCTGTCATTTTCAAGTCAGAATAACGCTATTTGAGCGAGAAAAGCACAATAAGACACTATTTGAGCGAGAAAAGCACAAAATCAACACTTGCGGCACTTTTCACACTAACTCAACACGAATTCAAAATAAACCATGCTGTCCTTCAAAAACATGCAAGAATTGATGTTTCTAAAGTGGAAATGTCATTCTATGACAGTTTGACAAATAAATACAAATGAATCTAAAATAATCATATTCTGTCATTTTCAAGTCAGAATAACGCTATTTGAGCGAGAAAAGCACAATAAGACACTATTTGAGCGAGAAAAGCACAAAATCAACACTTGCGGCACTTTTCACACTAACTCAACACGAATTCAAAATAAACCATGCTGTCCTTCAAAAACATGCAAGAATTGATGTTTCTAAAGTGGAAATGTCATTCTATGACAGTTTGACACATCAATACAAATGAATCTAAAATAATCACATTCATGTCATTTTCCTGTCTGAATAACGCTATTTAAGCGAGAAAAGGACAAAATCAACATTGGGTGCACTTTTCATAGTAATTGAACACGAATTCAAAATAAACCATGCTGTCCTTTAAAAACATGCAAGACTTGATGTTTCTAAAGTGGAAATGTCATTCTCAGACAGTTTGACACAAATACAAAATAATTACATTCTGTCATTTTCCTATCAGAATAACGCTATTTAAGCGAGAACAGCACGAAAAGACGCTCATTGAGCAGATAAGCACAAAATCAACACTTGCTGGACTTTTTACACTAACTCAACACGAATTCAAAAGAAACCATGCTGTCCTTCAATAACATGCAAGAATTCATGTTTCTAAAGTGGAAATGTCAATCTCAGACAGTTTGACACATTAATACAAACGAATCTAAAATAACCACATTCATGTCATTTTCCCGTCAGAATAACGCTATTTGAGCGAGAAAAGCACAATAAGACGCTATTTGAGCAGATAAGCACAAAATCAATATTTGCTGCACCTTTCACACTAACTCAACACGAATTCAAAATAAACCATGCTGTCCTTCAAAAACATGCAAGACTTGATGTTTCTAAAGTGGAAATGTCATTCTCAGACAGTTTGACACAAATACAAAATAATTACATTCTGTCATTTTCCTATCAGAATAACGCTATTTAAGCGAGAACAGCACGAAAAGACGCTCATTGAGCAGATCGGCACATAATCAACACTTGCTGCACTTTTCACACTAACTCAACACGAATTCAAAATAAACCATGCTGTCCTTCAAAAACATGCAAGACTTGATGTTTCTAAAGTGGAAATGTCATTCTATGACAGTTTGACAAATAAATACAAATGAATCTAAAATAATCATATTCTGTCATTTTCAAGTCAGAATAACGCTATTTGAGCGAGAAAAGCACAATAAGACACTATTTGAGCGAGAAAAGCACAAAATCAACACTTGCTGCACTTTTCACACTAACTCAACACGAATTCAAAATAAACCATGCTGTCCTTCAAAAACATGCAAGAATTGATGTTTCTAAAGTGGAAATGTCATTCTATGACAGTTTGACAAATAAATACAAATGAATCTAAAATAATCATATTCTGTCATTTTCAAGTCAGAATAACGCTATTTGAGCGAGAAAAGCACAATAAGACACTATTTGAGCGAGAAAAGCACAAAATCAACACTTGCGGCACTTTTCACACTAACTCAACACGAATTCAAAATAAACCATGCTGTCCTTCAAAAACATGCAAGAATTGATGTTTCTAAAGTGGAAATGTCATTCTATGACAGTTTGACAAATAAATACAAATGAATCTAAAATAATCATATTCTGTCATTTTCAAGTCAGAATAACGCTATTTGAGCGAGAAAAGCACAATAAGACACTATTTGAGCGAGAAAAGCACAAAATCAACACTTGCGGCACTTTTCACACTAACTCAACACGAATTCAAAATAAACCATTCTGTCCTTCAAAAACATGCAAGAATTGATGTTTCTAAAGTGGAAATGTCATTCTATGACAGTTTGACACATCAATACAAATGAATCTAAAATAATCACATTCATGTCATTTTCCTGTCAGAATAACGCTATTTAAGCGAGAAAAGGACAAAATCAACATTGGGTGCACTTTTCATAGTAATTGAACACGAATTCAAAATAAACCATGCTGTCCTTTAAAAACATGCAAGACTTGATGTTTCTAAAGTGGAAATGTCATTCTCAGACAGTTTGACACAAATACAAAATAATTACATTCTGTCATTTTCCTATCAGAATAACGCTATTTAAGCGAGAACAGCACGAAAAGACGCTCATTGAGCAGATAAGCACAAAATCAACACTTGCTGGACTTTTTACACTAACTCAACACGAATTCAAAAGAAACCATGCTGTCCTTCAATAACATGCAAGAATTCATGTTTCTAAAGTGGAAATGTCATTCTCAGACAGTTTGACAAATAAATACAAATGAATCTAAAATAATCATATTCTGTCATTTTCAAGTCAGAATAACGCTATTTGAGCGAGAAAAGCACAATAAGACAAAATTTGAGCAAGAAAAGCACAAAATCAACACTTGCGGCACTTTTCACACTAACTCAACACGAATTCAAAAGAAACCATGCTGTCCTCCAATAACATGCAAGAATTCATGTTTCTAAAGTGGAAATGTCATTCTCAGACAGTTTGACACATTAATACAAACGAATCTAAAATAACCACATTCATGTCATTTTCCCGTCAGAATAACGCTATTTGAGCGAGAAAAGCACAATAAGACACTATTTGAGCGAGAAAAGCACAAAATCAACACTTGCGGCACTTTTCACACTAACTCAACACGAATTCAAAATAAACCATGCTGTCCTTCAAAAACATGCAAGAATTGATGTTTCTAAAGTGGAAATGTCATTCTATGACAGTTTGACAAATAAATACAAATGAATCTAAAATAATCATATTCTGTCATTTTCAAGTCAGAATAACGCTATTTGAGCGAGAAAAGCACAATAAGACACTATTTGAGCGAGAAAAGCACAAAATCAACACTTGCGGCACTTTTCACACTAACTCAACACGAATTCAAAAGAAACCATGCTGTCCTTCAAAAACATGCAAGAATTGATGTTTCTAAAGTGGAAATGTCATTCTATGACAGTTTGACACATCAATACAAATGAATCTAAAATAATCACATTCATGTCATTTTCCTGTCAGAATAACGCTATTTAAGCGAGAAAAGGACAAAATCAACATTGGGTGCACTTTTCATAGTAATTGAACACGAATTCAAAATAAACCATGCTGTCCTTTAAAAACATGCAAGACTTGATGTTTCTAAAGTGGAAATGTCATTCTCAGACAGTTTGACACAAATACAAAATAATTACATTCTGTCATTTTCCTATCAGAATAACGCTATTTAAGCGAGAACAGCACGAAAAGACGCTCATTGAGCAGATAAGCACAAAATCAACACTTGCTGGACTTTTTACACTAACTCAACACGAATTCAAAAGAAACCATGCTGTCCTTCAATAACATGCAAGAATTCATGTTTCTAAAGTGGAAATGTCATTCTCAGACAGTTTGACAAATAAATACAAATGAATCTAAAATAATCATATTCTGTCATTTTCAAGTCAGAATAACGCTATTTGAGCGAGAAAAGCACAATAAGACAAAATTTGAGCAAGAAAAGCACAAAATCAACACTTGCGGCACTTTTCACACTAACTCAACACGAATTCAAAAGAAACCATGCTGTCCTCCAATAACATGCAAGAATTCATGTTTCTAAAGTGGAAATGTCATTCTCAGACAGTTTGACACATTAATACAAACGAATCTAAAATAACCACATTCATGTCATTTTCCCGTCAGAATAACGCTATTTGAGCGAGAAAAGCACAATAAGACGCTATTTGAGCAGATAAGCACAAAATCAATATTTGCTGCACCTTTCACACTAACTCAACACGAATTCAAAATAAACCATGCTGTCCTTCAAAAACATGCAAGACTTGATGTTTCTAAAGTGGAAATGTCATTCTCAGACAGTTTGACACAAATACAAAATAATTACATTCTGTCATTTTCCTATCAGAATAACGCTATTTAAGCGAGAACAGCACGAAAAGACGCTCATTGAGCAGATCGGCACATAATCAACACTTGCTGCACTTTTCACACTAACTCAACACGAATTCAAAATAAACCATGCTGTCCTTCAAAAACATGCAAGAATTGATGTTTCCAAAGTGGAAATGTCATTCTATGACAGTTTGACAAATAAATACAAATGAATCTAAAATAATCATATTCTGTCATTTTCAAGTCAGAATAACGCTATTTGAGCGAGAAAAGCACAAAATCAACACTTGCTGCACTTTTCACACTAACTCAACACGAATTCAAAATAAACTATGCTGTCCTTCAAAAACATGCAAGAATTGATGTTTCTAAAGTGGAAATGTCATTCTATGACAGTTTGACACATCAATACAAATGAATCTAAAATAATCACATTCATGTCATTTTCCTGTCAGAATAACGCTATTTAAGCGAGAAAAGGACAAAATCAACATTGGGTGCACTTTTCATAGTAATTGAACACGAATTCAAAATAAACCATGCTGTCCTTTAAAAACATGCAAGAATTGATGTTTCTAAAGTGGAAATGTCATTCTATGACAGTTTGACACATAAATACAAATGAATCTAAAATAATCACATTCTGTCATTGTCCTATCAGAATAACGCTATTTAAGCGAGAACAGCACGAAAAGACTCTCATTGAGCAGATAAGCACAAAATCAACACTTGCTGGACTTTTTACACTAACTCAACACGAATTCAAAAGAAACCATGCTGTCCTTCAATAACATGCAAGAATTCATGTTTCTAAAGTGGAAATGTCATTCTCAGACAGTTTGACACATTAATACAAACGAATCTAAAATAACCACATTCATGTCATTTTCCCGTCAGAATAACGCTATTTGAGCGAGAAAAGCACAATAAGACGCTATTTGAGCAGATAAGCACAAAATCAATATTTGCTGCACCTTTCACACTAACTCAACACGAATTCAAAATAAACCATGCTGTCCTTCAAAAACATGCAAGACTTGATGTTTCTAAAGTGGAAATGTCATTCTCAGACAGTTTGACACAAATACAAAATAATTACATTCTGTCATTTTCCTATCAGAATAACGCTATTTAAGCGAGAACAGCACGAAAAGACGCTCATTGAGCAGATCAGCACATAATCAACACTTGCTGCACTTTTCACACTAACTCAACACGAATTCAAAATAAACCATGCTGTCCGTCAAAAACATGCAAGACTTGATGTTTCTAAAGTGGAATTGTCATTCTCAGACTGTTTGACACAAATACAAATGAATCAAAAATAATAACATTCTGTCATTTTCCTATCAGAATAACGCTATTTAAGCGAGAAAAGCACAAGACGCTCTTTGAGCAGATAAGCCCAAAATCAATACTTGCTGCACTTTTCACACTAATTCAACACGAATTCAATATAAACCATGCTGTCCTTCAAAACCATGCAACACTTGATGTTTCTAAAGTGGAAATGTCATTCTATGACAGTTTGACAAATAAATACAAATGAATCTAAAATAATCATATTCTGTCATTTTCAAGTCAGAATAACGCTATTTGAGCGAGAAAAGCACAATAAGACACTATTTGAGCGAGAAAAGCACAAAATCAACACTTGCTGCACTTTTCACACTAACTCAACACGGATTCAAAATAAACCATGCTGTCCTTCAAAAACATGCAAGAATTGATGTTTCTAAAGTGGAAATGTCATTCTATGACAGTTTGACACATCAATACAAATGAATCTAAAATAATCACATTCATGTCATTTTCCTGTCAGAATAACGCTATTTAAGCGAGAAAAGGACAAAATCAACATTGGGTGCACTTTTCATAGTAATTGAACACGAATTCAAAATAAACCATGCTGTCCTTTAAAAACATGCAAGAATTGATGTTTCTAAAGTGGAAATGTCATTCTATGACAGTTTGACACATAAATACAAATGAATCTAAAATAATCACATTCTGTCATTGTTCTATCAGAATAACGCTATTTAAGCGAGAACAGCACGAAAAGACGCTCATTGAGCAGATAAGCACAAAATCAACACTTGCTGGACTTTTTACACTAACTCAACACGAATTCAAACGAAACCATGCTGTCCTTCAATAACATGCAAGAATTCATGTTTCTAAAGTGGAAATGTCATTCTCAGACAGTTTGACACATTAATACAAACGAATCTAAAATAACCACATTCATGTCATTTTCCCGTCAGAATAACGCTATTTGAGCGAGAAAAGCACAATAAGACGCTATTTGAGCAGATAAGCACAAAATCAATATTTGCTGCACCTTTCACACTAACTCAACACGAATTCAAAATAAACCATGCTGTCCTTCAAAAACATGCAAGACTTGATGTTTCTAAAGTGGAAATGTCATTCTCAGACAGTTTGACACAAATACAAAATAATTACATTCTGTCATTTTCCTATCAGAATAACGCTATTTAAGCGAGAACAGCACGAAAAGACGCTCATTGAGCAGATCAGCACATAATCAACACTTGCTGCACTTTTCACACTAACTCAACACGAATTCAAAATAAACCATGCTGTCCTTCAAAAACATGCAAGAATTGATGTTTCTAAAGTGGAAATGTCATTCTCAGACAGTTTGACACATTAATACAAACGAATCTAAAATAATCACATTCATGTCATTTTCCTTTCAGAGTAACGCTATTTGAGCGGAAACAGCACGAAAATACGCAATTTGAGCAGATAAGCACAAAATTAACACGCTGCACTTTTCACACGAACTCAACATGAATTCAAAAGAAACCATGCTGTCCTTCAATAACATGCAAGAATTCATGTTTCTAAAGTGGAAATGTCGTTCTATGACAGTTTGACACATCAATACAAATGAATCTAAAATAATCACATTCATGTCATTTTCCTGTCAGAATAACGCTATTTAAGCGAGAAAAGGACAAAATCAACATTGGGTGCACTTTTCATAGTAACTCAACACGAATTCAAAATAAACCATGCTGTCCTTCAAAAACATGCAAGAATTGATGTTTCTAAAGTGGAATTGTCATTCTCAGACAGTTTGACACAAATACAAATGAATCTAAAATAATCACATTCTGTCATTGTCCTATCAGAATAACGCTATTTAAGCGAGAACAGCACGAAAAGACGCTCATTGAGCAGATAAGCACAAAATCAATACTTGCTGCAATTTTCACACTAACGCAACACGAATTTAAAATAAACCGTGCTGTCCTTCAATAACATGCAAGAATTGATGTTTCTAAAGTGGAATTGTCATTCTCAGACAGTTTGACACAAATACAAATGAATCTAAAATAATCACATTCTGTCATTGTCCTATCAGAATAACGCTATTTCAGTTAGAACAGCACGAAAAGACGCTCATTGAGCAGATAAGCACAAAATCAACACTTGCTGCACTTTTCACACTAACTCAACACGAATTCAAAATAAACCATGCTGTCCTTCAATAACATGCAAGAATTCATGTTTCTAAAGTGGAAATGTCATTCTCAGACAGTTTGACACATTAATACAAACGAATCTAAAATAACCACATTCATGTCATTTTCCTGTCAGAATAACGCTATTTGAGCGAGAAAAGCTCAAGACGCTATTTGAGCAGATAAGCACAAAATCAACACTTGCTGCACTTTTCACACTAACTCAACACGAATTCAAAATAAACCATGCTGTCCTTCAAAAACATGCAAGAAATCATTTTCCTAAAATGGAAATGTCATTCTCAGACAGTTTGACACATTAATACAAATGAATCTAAAATAATCACATTCATGTCATTTTCCTGTCAGAGTAACGCTATTTGAGCGAGAAAAGCACAACATATGACAAGATGAACACCAGTTGCATTTTTAACATAAACTACATACGTAGTCAAAATAAGTCGTGTCATTCAATAATATGCACAATTGACCAGCGCTAACCAGCAGTCCCACGGCTGTTTTCAAGCAGCCCCTGCGGAGTTTTTAGTGCCGCCGCACGGCCACATGCGTACCCGTTGGTATGCTGGAGGACAACAGCGGGTGACCGCCTGCTCATCATACATTTATCGCCTGTACATCAACCGCAATAACGGCTGGAATAATTACCGACCGTGTCGGTACCAGCATCCCCGTACGTCAAACAACAATCCGAACACACCAGCTCAGAACAGGGTCCAATCCCAGGATCCGGACTTTACACACAAGGTCCGCTCTTTTCTATTCACAATTGATGTGGACAGCCTTTATAGTGAGATTAATACATAAGAAGACATCTGAGCAATTAAAAACATTTTTTGAGGAGGAATTTGCAATGTTTTTGGATATCTTAACAAGCATAATCCCTCTATAAAATGTAAATCCATAATTCATCACAATTCGGTTAATTCCTTGGACACAACCACATTTAAAGGACCTTTAAAAATTGTGTGCATATGGTGATTTGTAAAAGATATGTGTGAGAAACAAGCCTGACAATACATGTACAGTTTACATGTCATAAATACAATGTTGTAAAACAAAAGAATACTGACCGGCATGTTTTTCAGCATTTTGTCTCCCATGACTTGGATGCAGTGCATCCCCTGGCCCTATAGTGTAATCTACACTGGTCCACGGCCCAGAGACGAAGAGCTGAGAGAGACTGGGTTAATAAAATAGGAACAAATCCACACGGCCTTAATGAAAGTGTTGAGGAGGAGAGCAGAGGGTGGGGAGGGGAATCGTCATTCTAAGACAGCTTGACACAAAACGGCTGAATTTTAAATAATGACATTCATCTGATTTTACTGTCAAAATCACATTGGATGAGCGAGACAAGCATAAATTTAATTTAAAAAAAGGTTTGTTTTGGTGATGTGTGCTTGTGTACGTGTGTGTGTGCTACCACTTCAGACTGTGTGCATTGTAGAGATCTCATGAAGCTCATCTGTTCCATCTGATGCAGCCACAGGTAAGTTGCTCAAGTAAGCTGAGCAGTACATCACACCCTCCTCGGATGAAAGAGATACTGGATCGCTGTGTTTCGCTCCATGTCGTTCCACAATATGAGGAGACTAGAAAAAAAAGCAATACAGAAATCAACAATTTAATTGTAATTAAAAATCATAATCCTAATAATAATATCTTATAGATAGATCTTATGCAGCGCTTTTCAGTGTGCTCAAAGACGGTGCAAGTAATGAAATAAGTGAATAGATCAATACATATTTACATACATACATACACAAATACATTGCATTTGAAATGCTCACAATCTTTGACTCCTTTCTTCTCTGAAATGGTAAAACCTTTAACAATATACTCCACTACAAGACCTCTTCCAGATTGCTGTCTCTCTTTGACTTTTCTCAGCGACGGTCTAAGGTAAGGTGCTCTTCTAGAAAATATTGAGTGTTTTCAATAACAGGCAAAGAGGGCATCAATGCTCTCCCTGGTGATCTCATATTGTAACTACACTTGTTAAAATTTACTGGCTGGTCATTCTATGTGGGCCACACTATGATATCCTTCAAGAATATCCACAGTTGAGTGTCTCTGAGCTGGAAGTTTGATTCTCAGACCTAATGGTACTTTATAAGAGCTTCACCCAAAATAGTCACGTTCATGTGATTTCAGTGTCAACATCACGTGACCTCAGTGTCAGAGGCATAAATGAACATTTGCTGTGTGCGTAGAACATTGGCAATTTAAGCAAAACAAAACCAAGCCATACTTCATTAACACCCACATTTGAGTGTGTCTCAGATGAAAATGGTTTATCAAAGAGTTGATAAAAATAAAAGATAAAGAATAAAGAGGTGAAACTATTGACAGTATATCAGTATATCAGGATATACTTCAAATCCCCATTGGATTTAAAATGAGAATAAGGGAGCACTGGACAGTACTGGGATGTTCCTCAGTAAATTAATAAATCACCTCAGGGATGTGCCATATCTTATCATATATTCATGATAATGCCAGTATAATTTCTGTGATTACAAAATTCATATTGTCTCATCTCTCGTCTCGTCATCTTCCGCTTATCGGGGTCCGGGTCGCGGGGGCAGTAGCATCAGCAAGGAAGCCCTGACAGCCCTCTCCGCAGCCACTTCCACCAGCTCCTGCTGAGGGATCCCAAGGCGTTCTGAGGCCAGCTGAGAGACATAATCCCTCCAGCATGTCCTGGGTCCGCCCGGTGGTGTCAAGTTGAAAAAATCTGTTTGTATGGAACTACAGTTTATCTTTGTGGACTGTTTTGATACCAAATTGACAAGAAGTCTAATAATTTGTTTGTATTGAATACTGACAGTGGCTGAACAGGCTAATTATCAGCTACAAAAGCTAATGTGTCTCTATATGCTGTGCTGTGTGTCTGCAGTGTATCTAGTGCCAAGAAGAGAAAAACAAGTTTCTCATGAGTGTGTTTAATGTTTAGCATGTCAAAAGTGATTTCATTCATTTTTGTGACTGCTCTTATGAGCTCAGACTCAAATGCTAATAGTTACATGGGTGTGGAAACTCTAGCGCCCTGCTTCACTGACCTCTGCCATCATGAAGTGCTTTGAAAGGCTTGCCATGCAACAAATAAGATCCAGCCTCCCCTCTCTCCTGGACCTGTTTCAGTATTCATATCAGGCCAACCGGTCCACTGACGATCATTCCTCAGCAGTTAAGCTTGGCCTGAGCAACCTCCTCTGGAAGTGGTGGCAGGACTTGGTCACAGAGAGATCACATGCAGCACAGGTCAGCATCAGCAACAGTGATGAGACCAATTACAGGGACGAGGTGAACCCACTGGCCATGTGGTGTGGAAATACCAATCTCTCCCTGAATGTGGGGAAAACAAAGGAGATTGTAATTGACTTCTGGAGAACCCACCCCCAACACCCCCTGCTTACCACAAATCGTTCTGCTGTGAGAGGGTGAGCAGCACCAAATTACTGAGGACCTCTCCTGAACAACAAACACTGCATCAGTGGCAAACAAAGCCCAGCAGTGCCTCTCCTTCTTCCTCAAATTAAAGAGAGTGAGAGCACCCCTCATGTGCTCTTTTTACCGAGGTACCATACAAGCTCCACCAAACTGAACTATTTAACCTCACACTTTTTACAATTAAAATTAATTTGTCATTTGGCAGACGCTTTTATCCAAAGCGACGTACATATGAGATTTTCATAACTCACAACTTTTTTTTGTGATCACATTTTATGTCTTGGTACTAAATAGTCTTATGTATCTTATTTACAAGACGACATGCCATTTCTGTTTTTCCATGGTCGCGCGTTTGCACTTCTCCTCTGCTCTCTGCATCGCGCAAAGCGGAGTTCCGCCCCGATGTGCGCGCACACACACATGCACACGCACGCACACACACGCACGCACACACACACACGCACACACACACACACACACACACACACACACACACACACACACGTGTGTGCGCGCACACTCCCACCAGCGGACAGAGAGCGCTTTTCCTGTACATGTACAATACAGGAGTACATGTGGTTCATACATAGAGCAGTGTTTCCCCTATCATCATGTTAGGGGGGCAGACAAAAATATCTGTGTTTTAACTCGATAAATAGGCCAGACTTCCCATATCAAGAGGCTCTGGAAATGTTCGCCCAGAGCCTAACTGTTCAGTTGTTATATTGACTGCTGTCATTAAAATAAACACATGAAGACCATGATTCCTTTCAGTGTTTGTGTCTGTGTTCGTCTCCATAATAAATGAATAGCATGACTAAGTTAACCCTTCCTTTTTCATTATCTTTTTTTTCTCCCCAGGCAAAGACCCGCGACCCACTGAAAACGGTTCCGCAAGCCACTTTTGGACCGCGACCCACCAATTGAGAATCACTGATGCAGAGGACAGTTGAGAAAAAAGTCACCACAGAAAAATGGCCTCGCAAATACAGAGAGCATTAAGAGTCCATAATAAATGAACAGCATAGCTAAATGAACCCTTCCCTGCTCATTATCTTTTTCTGTTTTCCCCGGTCAAAGGCCACTGAAAACGGGTACGAGACCCACTTTTGGACCGCGACCCACCAGTTGAAAATCACTGCTGTACAATATATGTCCATAATCTGTCATCAGAAAATCAAGTGCATAATAGTAACAGACTGCTGTATCCAGTCCATAAGAAAGAACGCCACTGCAAGTCCTTCCCAACAGCTGTCAGACTGTTTAAAAGGTCCCATATTATGAAGCTTTTTCAATAAATTACTATGATTTCCATAAAACATGTTTTTGAAGCTGTTTGCTGGAAATAGCTTTTTGAAAAAGATTCTCATCCCCCTGTTTCCCTCTGTTTCAGCCCCTTTCAGAATGTGCTGTTTCTGGTGTCTGTAGCTTTAAATGCAAATCAGCTGCTGCTGCTGCCCACCCACGTTACCATGGTAATGGGGAGAGCTTAGGCTCACGTAGCGTGTGAAAGTAGTGGACATGGCGGCAATGAATAGACTGAGTCCTTCAGTAGTTCAATGTACATGTTCGAACTTGAATCGGATCCTGAGCCATTTGAGAATACTTTTCAAAAACAAAGTCAATAGCCTTATGTTTATCTTATTTACATGACAGCATGACCCCCCCCCCCCCCACGCACACACACACTCCCACCAGCGGGCAGAGAGCGCTTTTTCACTGAGTACATGTGGTCCATACATATAGCCGGGGCTGGACTGGGACCAAAAAATGGCCCGGGCATTTTTGGCCATGGCGGCCCACCATGATTATTTATACGATATGCGGAGGCACACGACATACCAGAGCATATATGCGCACATTGTGTTGTTTCAAAAATTAAAATAAAGCAC
The DNA here is from genome assembly GCF_051107435.1 of Chaetodon auriga. Lineage (NCBI taxonomy): Eukaryota > Metazoa > Chordata > Actinopteri > Chaetodontiformes > Chaetodontidae > Chaetodon > Chaetodon auriga. The sequence goes on along the minus strand of NW_027481930.1, from coordinate 311,677 downwards.
AGTAGCATACATGGAAAAGAGTAACCATGCTAAAAAATGACCCCCGTTTGGACCATGACCCACCAGATTTAGAGGATAGTTGAGAAAAAAGTCACCACATAGAAATGGCCTTGCAGAAACAGGGTGCATTAAGAGTCCATAATAACATTATTTGGTGTAGGGTTGGGATCAATAAAGTCCTATCTTGTCTTATGTCAATCATCTTTCATCGCAATGAGGATGACTTCATTAAATCATCATACCTAGTGACAACTAATCAGTCTTTCTTGTATGTTATCCTTCCCCTGTTGAAATATTGCACATCTACAAAAAAATTTGTATTAAGTATCTCAGTGAAGCCAAACTGTGAGACTGCACCTTCAACATGTTCAGAAGAACACGGCAAGCTGCCTTCACTTTGTGAGGCAGGAGGACCAAGCTGATAAATAGGCCTCAAAATGTCTTTCTGAAAGAGTGAAACATACATTTTTACAATTCTTCAAATGACGCACTGATAACTCTTTTAGAAGCAAATTTAATCTATTCAAGGTACATGTCTGTCCTCACTCATATATATTCTGAATCTCCTCATCAGTATTCTGAATAGCAGATGCTGGAATAAAATACCATCCTTCTAAATTTATGTAAAACTACACACATTTCAGAGACACAATTCACTGAAATAAGACATGTCCCCAACAATGTCCTCAGTATCTGACACACTGACAGTTTCCTGTATGGTACTCTATGCTGTAAAAAGGTAAAAGAACATTTAGAGTTGGTATCTTTCAATGGGCCACAACTCACATGTCTGTGTTTACTGGACCTTTGGCAACTAAGGTTAAATGAAGATTTTAAAATGAACAGTTTTGCATGCTCTCACTGGGCAGTTAAAAGTGCTAATTTAATCCACCACACAGGTATTCACTTGCATTTTCATGTTGCTATTGCCATATTCTGTGCAACTCACACACACAGTCATGCCTGGAAATGGAGACCACAATTTTCAAAAGCACTTTTGCCAGACTCGGTAATCACAGACTCGCAACGTCCCATTATGATGAGAATGCAGCATATCCAAAAAAAAAAGAAAAAAAAAAAAGACACCTGCTTTCAACCTATTCCAACACACGTGAAAATACACCTGAAACAGCAATAATATCACATCTTAAAAATCAAACCCGCATATATCCACCATGAAACAGCGTAACATTAACGATACTATATGGCACATTAGCCTGCAATAAGTTCAGTCGTGCCTGCAAATGGAGACCACAATTTTTCAAAAGCACTTTTGCCAGACTCGCTAATCACAGACTCACAACGTCCCATTATGGTGATAATGCAGCACATCCAAAAAAAAAACCAAACAAAAAAGACACCTGCTTTCAACCTATTCCAACACACGTGAAAATACACGTGAAACAGCAATAATATCACATCTTAAAAATCAAACCCGCATATATCCACCATGAAACAGCGTAACATTAACGATACTATATGGCACATTAGCCTGTAATAAGTTCAGTCATGCCTGCAAAGCACCTTTGCAAGACTTGCTAATCAAACACAATTTCATTAACGAAAGAAAGACAACAAAATGCTATCAATTTAGCCTATGTCCCAGAGAGGATAATCTGAGTCAGATCAAAAATTAAAATTATTAAATTGTTAAAACGCTTACCTTGCTAACGTTGACTTGACCTGATCGGCAAGGGAAGACGGGCTGGAACAACGACGAAGTCCAGAGAAGACAGAGGGACTACGGGGACGCAGACGTTGACGTCACTTCTATTGGGAATACTTCAAAGATGTCCTTGGTGTGCTGGATGAACGGCACATCAAAGATGTTTCTATTCTGGAGTCCAGGTGGCGTTTTGTTTTTTTTTTTTTGTTTTTTTTTTTCAAAGGATCTTTAATGCATTGTACATTTGAATACAGGGTGTGGACAGAAAGAGCTCCTGCATTCAAACATCTTTGACGCATCATTCAAACAGCACATTAACTATGCGCTGCGCAACGGTGGTACTGTCAGGACGGCGCCCACCATCCTCGTCTGACATTTTTGGACATTGTTACAGCCCATCTTCAGTTATCAGCAAGATCAAGTCAACGTTAGCAAGGTAAGCACTGTAATATGATTGGAATAATTAAGATTATCCATGCATTTGTGTTCGGGATGGCGACTGTCATCGCCAGAGCTTAGACTGTGGTAACGTCAGGTAACGTTAATGCTATGCATGTTAAGTCATGTTAACAATGAAGGCTTTTATTTTCTTTTTGTCTCCACCACTATTGCCTGTGATTACTGATTTTTGCTAAAGTGCTTTGGTAAAACGCGGACCCCGTTTCCCTGCATGACTGAACATATTACAGGCTAATATGCCATAGTATGCTGAGAGTTAGCTAATGTTATGCTGTTAGTTTCGTGCTAGATGTGTGCTAGTTTGAGGTGAAGTTGTAGCTTTTCGTTGATGAAATTGTGTTTGATTAGCAAGTCTTGCAAAGCCTAATGTGCCGTATAGTATGGTGGATATATGGCCGTTTGATTTTTAAGATGTAACATTATTGCTGTTTCACTTGCGGAGAATCCATTTACACATGTGTGTTGGATTAGGTTGAAAGCAGTTTTTTTTTTTTTTTTTTTTTTTTTTTTTTTTGATGTGCTACACTGCATTCTCACCATAATGGGACATTGTGAGTCTGTGATTAGCAAGTCTGGCAAAAGTGCTTTTGAAAAAATGTGGTCTCCATTTGCAGGCACGACTGAACTTATTGCAGGCTAATATGCCATAATATGCTGAGAGTTAGCTAATGTTATGCTGTTAGTTTCATGCAAGATGTGTGGTAATTTGAGGTGAAGTTGTGGCTTTTTCATATGTGTGGAATCTACATACACTTTTGTTGATGAAATTGTGTTTGATTAGCAAGTCTTGCAAGGTTGCTTTTGGAAAAAACGGTGGTCTCCATTTGCAGGCATGACTGAACTTATTACAGGCTGATGTGCCATACGGTATGGTGGATATATGGCGGTTTGATTTTTAAGATGTAACATTCTTGCTGTTTCACTTGCAGAGAATCCGTTCACTTGTATTTTCATGTGTGTTGGAATAGGTTGAAAGCAGCAGGTGTTTTTTTTTTCTTTTTCTTTTCTTTTCTTTTTTTTTTTTTTTTTTTTTTTTATTGGATATGCTGCATTCTCACCATAATGGGACATTGTGAGTCTGGCAAAAGTGCTTTTGAAAAAATGTGGTCTCCATTTCCAGGCATGACTGAAATGGGACATTGTGAGTTGCACAGGATATGGCAATAGCAACATGAAAATGCAAGTGAATACCTGCCCAGTGAGAGCATGCAAAACTGTTCATTTTAAAATCTTCATTTAACCTTAGTTGCCAAAGGTCCAGTAAACACAGACATGTGAGTTGTGGCCCATTGAAAGATGCCAACTCTAAATGTTCTTTTACCTTTTTACAGCATAGAGTACCATACAGGAAACTGTCAGTGTGTCAGATACTGAGGACATTGTTGGGGACATGTCTTATTTCAGTGAATTGTTATTCTCTGAAATGTGTGTAGTTTTACATAAATTTAGAAGGATGGTATTTTATTCCAGCATCTGCTATTCAGAATACTGATGAGGAGATTCAGAATATATATGAGTGAGGACAGACATGTACCTTGAATAGATTAAATTTGCTTCTAAAAGAGTTATCAGTGCGTCATTTGAAGAATTGTAAAAATGTATGTTTCACTCTTTCAGAAAGACATTTTGAGGCCTATTTATCAGCTTGGTCCTCCTGCCTCACAAAGTGAAGGCAGCTTGCCGTGTTCTTCTGAACATGTTGAAGGTGCAGTCTCACAGTTTGGCTTCACTGAGATACTTAATACAAATTTTTTTGTAGATGTGCAATATTTCAACAGGCGAAGGATAACATACAAGAAGGACTAATTAGTTGTCACTAGGTATGATGATTTAATGAAGTCATCCTCATTACGATGAAAGATGATTGACATAAGACAAGATAGGACTTTATTGATCCCACACCAGGTAATTTATTATGGACTCTTAATGCTCTCTGTATCTGCAAGGCCATTTCTATGTGGTGATTTTTTTCTCAACTGGTGGGTCACGGTCCAAAAGTGGGTCACAGGCGGACATCAGGGTGGAATTCCGCCGTGCACGATACAGAGAGCAGAGGAGCAATGTAAACGTGCGACCATATAGAGACAGAAATGACATGCCCTCCTGTAAGTAAGATAATAAGATAAGGCTATTGAGTTTGTGCTGTATTGTGTTTAATAAAGGGACAAGGTATAGACCTGTTCTATAGGAAATGTATTCTCAAATGACTTATGTTGTGATCTAGCGCTATATAGAAAATAAAATCAAATAAAATCAACCTGACCTTCAAGGGGGGGGGTGGCCTTCCTAATATAATGGTAGGGAACCACTGCTCTATGTATGGACCACATGTACTCAGAGAAAAAGCGCTCTCTGCCCGCTGGTGGGTGGGTGTGCACACACATGTCTGTGTGTGTGTGTGTGTGTGTGTGTGCAGGTGTCTTTGTTTACGCGTGGGTGTGCGTGTGTGTGTGCGCGCGCACCGATCCAGAGAGCAGAGAAGAATTGTAAACATGCGACCACGTAGAGACAGAAATGACATGTCCTCCTGTAAATAAGATAAATAAGATAAGGTTATATAGTTTGTTTAATAAAAGACAAGATATTGACCTGTTCTATACGAAAGGTATTCTCAAATGGCTTATGTTGTGAGCTGGCACTATATAGAAAATAAAATTAAATAAAATTCACTTGACCTTCAAACTGCAACCTGAATGTTCAGCCTTTTCACAGAATTCTGTCTTGGCTGATTTTTTAAAATGCAAATCAATCTACTAATTGTTATTGTTATATTGCAACAATAAAATTAAGTCTATAGATGGACATACATAGATACACACACACACACACACACACACACACACACACACACACACACACATATAGTATTTGAATTCCCTGTGGTCTCTGGGGAAAACATTATACCAATTTCCCTTTAAGACATGTGATGTATTAACAATTCCTTATGTGTCCATAAAAAACACATTCCTCCAGAAGCACAAGATAAAAGGCATTATATGTCAGCAGTCTTCTTGTCAATTTGCATCAAAACAATCCACAAAGATAAACTGTATTTCCATACAAACAGATTTTTTTCAACTTGTCAAAATATTACCATTATCAAAATATGAATTTCAGACAGCTTCTGTGTCCGGGGATTGGACCGTCAGGGAGGACACCACGGGGGCGGACCCAGGACACTGGAGGGATTATGTCTCTCGGCTGGCCTGGGAACGCCTTGGGATCCCTCAGCAGGAGCTGGTGGAAGTGGCTGCGGAGAGGGCTGTCTGGGTTTCCTTGCTGAGGCTGCTGCCCCCGCGACCCAGACCTGGATAAGTGGAAGACGACGAGACGGGAGACGATACAATATGAATTTTGTAATCACAGAAATTATACTGGCATTATCATGAATATATGATATGATATGGCACATCCCTGAGGTGATTTATTAGTTTACTGAGGAACATCCCAGTACTGTCCTGTGCTCCCTTATTCTCATTTTAAATTCTCATTTTTTCTATCTCTTTTATTTTTATTGACTCTTTGGTAAACCGTTTCCATCTCAGACACACTCAAATGTGAGTGTCAGTGAAGAATGGCTTGGTTTCGCTTCGCTTAAATTGGAAATGTTCCCTGCATAAAACAAATGTTTATTTTGTGCCTCTGACACTGAGGTCATGTGATGTTGACACTGAAATCAAATGAACATGACTATTTTGGGTGAAGCTCTAATGAAGTGCCATTAGTTCTGAGTATCAAACTTCCAGTTCAGAGACACCCAACTGTGGATATTCTTGAAGGGTATCAGTGTGGCCCACATAGAATGACCAGCCAGTAAATTTTAACAAGTGTAGTTACAATATGAGATCACCAGAGAGAGCATCAACACCCTCTTTGCCTGTTATTGAAAACACTAAGTACCTTCGAAGAGCGCACATTACCTTAGACCTTCGCTGAAAAAAGTCAGAGAGAGCGATCTGGAGAGATCTCGTAGTGGAGTACATTGTTTATGGTTTTACCATTTCAGAGAAGGAGCCAAAGATTGTGAGCATGTCAACTGCCATATATTCGTGTATGTATGTATGTATGTACTGATCTGTTCATTTATTTCATTACTTGCACTGTTGTACCCTGAAAAGCGCTGTATAAGATCTAGCTATAAGATATTATTTTGATTATTATTTTTGATAATAATGATAGTATTTATTTCTGTATTGCTTTTTTTCATTAGTCTCCTCATATTGTGGAATGACATGGAGCGAAACACAGCGATCCAGGATCCCTTTCATCTGAGAAGGGTGTGATATACTGCTCAGCTTACTTGATCATACCTGTGGCTGCATCGGATAGAACAGATGAGCTTCATGAGATCTCCACAATACGCACATTCTACGGTGGTAGCACACACACACACACACACGCAAACAAAACAAACCTTTTTTCAAATGAAATTTCCATCTCAGACACACTCAAATGATGTTCATGAAGGAAAATGTGGCTTCATTTGACTTACATTGCAGTTACTGCACATACACAGCAAATAGCCAGAAGGAAATACAAACTCACCAGAGGAAGCACTAATATCACTAGTCACTGTTAAAAGTGTGGCTGTTTTTATGTGCCAAACTGTCTTGGAACTAAATCTGGAGCTGAAAAACACTCAAATGTGAATGTTTTTGAAGGACAGTCTTGTTTAATTTGGCTTCTGTTTCAGTTACTGTGACAAATATGACAAGTGTTCAGTTTGTGCTTCTGTCGCTCATGTAATGTGATTTTGACTGAGATATCAAATGAGCATCACCATTTAAGATTCATTTGTTTTTATGTGTCACACTGTCTCAGAATGTCAATTCCACTTTAGAAACATTCAACTGTGAATATTTATGATGGACACGGTGGCACGGTGGCAACACTGTCGCCTCACAGCAAGAAGGTCCCGGGTTCGATTCTCGCTGCGGGCACCGGGGGTGTGTCCCCCACCATGCCTTCGGTGCCTGCTGCTCGAGGAGGGCCTTTCTGTGTTCACCTGGGGTATCCTCCGTAAAAATATACCCCCACTAAAAACATGCAAGAAGATCACCACCTGACCAATGGTGACGCCGAAGATGGGTCCCCGGGCGCCGGTCTGGCTGCCCACCGCTCCTGGTCTGCCGCGGAGGAGGGACGACCAGGATGGGTTAAAGGCGGAAGTCAAATTTCACCTCGTGTGCAGTGTCCAGCATGTGCATGTGTGTGACAAATAAAGGGGAATGTGTCCCCCCGATTCTTCTTCTTCTTCTTGTGGCTCATATGTAATGATTTTGACTGTAAAATCAAATGAGCGTCACCATTTAAGATTTATGTCACACTGTCTGAGACTGACAATTTCACTTGAGAAACATTCAACGGTGAATGTTTATGATGGACAACAAGTTTTAATTTGACTTACTTGACAGTTTCTGTGAAAAATACAAGTGTTGATGTTATGCCTGTGTCGCTCATGTAGTGTGATTTTGACCCTAATACCAAATGAATGTTATCATTTAAGATTCATTTGTTTTCATGTGTCACACTGTTTCAGAATGACAATTCCACTTTAGAAACATTCAACTGTGAATATTTATGATGGACAACATGTTTCATGTTCATTTTGTGCTCCTGTCGCTCATATGTAATGATTTTGACTGTAAAATCAAATGAGCTTCACCATTTAAGATTCTTTTGTTTTTATGTGTCACACTGTCTCAGACTGACAATTTCACTTGAGAAATGTACAACTGTGAATGTTTGTGAAGGACAACAAGTTTTAATTTGACTTACTTCACAGTTTCTGTGAAAAATACCAGTGTTGATGTTGTGCCTCTGTCGCTCATGTAGTGTGATTTTGACCCTAATACCAAATGAATGTTATCATTTCAGATTCATTTGTTTTTATGTGTCACACTCTCTCAGAATGACAATGCCTCTTCAGAAACATTCAACTGTGAATGTTCATGAAGGACAACATGTTTTAATTTGACTTCCTTCACAGTTTCTATGTCTCACACTGTCTCAGACTGACAATTTCACTTGAGAAATGTACAACTGTGAATGTTTGTGAAGGACAATAAGTTTTAATTTGACTTACTTCACAGTTTCTGTGAAAAATACAAGTGTTGATGTTATGCCTGTGTCGCTCATGTAGTGTGATTTTGACCCTAATACCAAATGAATGTTATCATTTAAGATTCATTTGTTTTCATGTGTCACACTGTCTCTGAATGACAATTCCACTTTAGAAACATTCAACTGTGAATGTTTGTGAAGGACAATATGGTTTCATTTGACTTCCTTCACAGTTTCTGTGAACAATACAAGTGTTTATGTTGTTATCCTGTCACTTATGTTGTGCTATTTTGAAAGTAAAATCAAATGAGCGTCACCATTTAAGATTCATTTGTTTTTATATGTCACACTGTCTGAGACTGACAATTTCACTTGAGAAACATTCAACGGTGAATGTTTATGATGGACAACAAGTTTTAATTTGACTTACTTGACAGTTTCTGTGAAAAATACAAGTGTTGATGTTATGCCTGTGTCGCTCATGTAGTGTGATTTTGACCCTAATACCAAATGAATGTTATCATTTAAGATTCATTTGTTTTCATGTGTCACACTGTTTCAGAATGACAATTCCACTTTAGAAACATTCAACTGTGAATATTTATGATGGACAACATGTTTCATGTTCATTTTGTGCTCCTGTCGCTCATATGTAATGATTTTGACTGTAAAATCAAATGAGCGTCACCATTTAAGATTCTTTTGTTTTTATGTGTCACACTGTCTCAGACTGACAATTTCACTTGAGAAATGTACAACTGTGAATGTTTGTGAAGGGCAACAAGTTTTAATTTGACTTACTTCACAGTTTCTGTGAAAAATACCAGTGTTGATGTTGTGCCTCTGTCGCTCATGTAGTGTGATTTTGACCCTAATACCAAATGAATGTTATCATTTCAGATTCATTTGTTTTTATGTGTCACACTCTCTCAGAATGACAATGCCTCTTCAGAAACATTCAACTGTGAATGTTCATGAAGGACAACATGTTTTAATTTGACTTCCTTCACAGTTTCTGTGAAAAGTACAAGTGTTGATGTGCTCTTGCCGCGAATGTGTAGTGATTTTGACTGTAAACCAAATGAATGTTTTCATTCATTCATTCATTCATCTTCTTTACCCGCGCATCCCATTTCGGGGTTGCGGGGGGCTGGAGCCTATCCCAGCTAGCAATGGGCGAGAGGCGGGGTACACCCTGAACCGGTCGCCAGCCGATCGCAGGGCTACACACACAGACAACTCACACTTCACAGTTTCTGTGAAAAATACAAGTGTTGATGTTGTGCCTCTGTCACTCATGTAGTGTGATTTTGACCCTAATACCAATTGAATGTTATCATTTAAGATTCATTTGTTTTTATGTGTCACACTGTCTCAGAATGACAATTCCACTTTAGAAACATTCAACTGTGAATATTTATGATGGACAACATGTTTCATGTTCATTTTGTGCTCCTGTCGCTCATATGTAATGATTTTGACTGTAAAATCAAATGAGCGTCACCATTTAAGAATCATGTGTTTTTATGTCACACTGTCTCAGAATGACATCCCCTCTTTAGAAATATTCAACTGTGAATGTTTATGAAGGACAACATGTTTCATGTTCATTTTGTGCTCCTGTCGCTCATATGTAATGATTTTGACTGTAAAATCAAATGAGCGTCACCATTTAAGATTCATTTGTTTGTATGTGTCACACTGTGTCAGAATGACAATTCCACTTTAGAAACATTTAACTGTGAATGTTTTTAAAGGACAACATTGTTTCATTTGATTTCCTTCACAGTTTTCTGTGATAAATAGAAGTGTCGATGTTGTACTCCTGTCTCTCATGTTGTGTGATTTTGAAAGTCAAATTAAATGAGCATCACCTTTGAAGATTCATTTTTTTTATGTCACACTGTCTCAGAATGACAATTCCACTTTAGAAACACTCTGCTTTGAATATTTATGATGGACAACATGTTTCATGTTCATTTTGTGCTCCTGTCGCTCATATGTAATGATTTTGACTGTAAAATCAAATGAGCGTCACCATTTAAGATTCTTCTGTTTTTATGTGTCACACCGTCTCAGACTGACAATTTCACTTGAGAAATGTACAACTGTGAATGTTTGTGAAGGACAACAAGTTTCAATTTGACTTACTTCACAGTTTCTGTGATAAATACAAGTGTTGATGTTGTGCCTCTGTCGCTCATGTAGTGTGATTTTGATTTCAAAATCAAATGAGTGTCACCATTTCAGATTCATTTGTTTTTATGTGTCACACTCTCTCAGGATGTGAATTCCACTTGAGAAACATTCTACAGTGAATGTTTATGATGGACAACATGTTTCATGTTCATTTTGTGCTCCTGTCGCTCATATGTAATGATTTTGATTTCAAAATCAAATGAGTTTCACCATTTAAGATTCATTTGTTTTTATGTGTCACACTCTCTCAGAATGACAATGCCTCTTCAGAAACATTCAACTGTGAATGTTCATGAAGGACAACATGTTTTAATTTGACTTCCTTCTCAGTTTCTGTGAAAAGTACAAGTGTTGATGTGCTTCTGCCGTGAATGTGTAGTGATTTTGACTGTAAACCAAATGAATGTCACCATTTAAGATTCATTTGTTTTTATGTGTCACACTGTCTCAGAATGACAATTCCACTTTAGAAACATTCAACTGTGAATATTTATGATGGACAACATGTTTCATGTTCATTTTGTGCTCCTGTCGCTCATATGTAATGATTTTGACTGTAAAATCAAATGAGCGTCACCATTTAAGATTCTTTTGTTTTTATGTGTCACACTGTCTCAGACTGACAATTTCACTTGAGAAATGTACAACTGTGAATGTTTGTGAAGGACAACAAGTTTCAATTTGACTTACTTCACAGTTTCTGTGAAAAATACCAGTGTTGATGTTGTGCCTCTGTAGCTCATGTAGTGTGATTTTGACCCTAATACCAATTGAATGTTATCATTTAAGATTCATTTGTTTTTATGTGTCACACTGTCTCAGAATGACAATTCCACTTTAGAAACATTCAACTGTGAATATTTATGATGGACAACATGTTTCATGTTCATTTTGTGCTCCTGTCGCTCATATGTAATGATTTTGACTGTAAAATCAAATGAGCGTCACCATTTAAGAATCATGTGTTTTTATGTCACACTGTCTCAGAATGACATCCCCTCTTTAGAAATATTCAACTGTGAATGTTTATGAAGGACAACATGTTTCATGTTCATTTTGTGCTCCTGTCGCTCATATGTAATGATTTTGACTGTAAAATCAAATGAGCGTCACCATTTAAGATTCATTTGTTTGTATGTGTCACACTGTGTCAGAATGACAATTCCACTTTAGAAACATTTAACTGTGAATGTTTTTAAAGGACAACATTGTTTCATTTGATTTCCTTCACAGTTTTCTGTGATAAATAGAAGTGTCGATGTTGTACTCCTGTCTCTCATGTTGTGTGAT